>NC_091155.1:6749982-6877482 GCF_040958095.1 Procambarus clarkii
TGGTAAAATGCTATGCCCAAGATTACTATCCGAGTGCCGGCGGTGGGGTGGTTCAAATAGCCTCGGCTATCACCTCATTATGTCCGGTCGTGATGGTCAAGTGGATTAAGGCGTCTTGTACATACCAGTTGCGTGGCTCCTGGGAGTATGGGTTCGAGTCACTTCTGGGGTGTGAGTTTTCAGTTGCATATTGTCCTGGGGACCATTCAGGCTTGTTCGCATTTGTGTTCCTCACGTGTGCCCCAAAGAATGAGGTGATTTGGTAAAATGCTATGCCCAAGATTACTATCCGAGTGCCGGCGGTGGGGTGGTTCAAATAGCCTCGGCTATCACCTCATTATGTCCGGTCGTGATGGTCAAGTGGATTAAGGCGTCTTGTACATACCAGTTGCGTGGCTCCTGGGAGTATGGGTTCGAGTCACTTCTGGGGTGTGAGTTTTCAGTTGCATATTGTCCTGGGGACCATTCAGGCTTGTTCGCATTTGTGTTCCTCACGTGTGCCCCAAAGAATGAGGTGATTTGGTAAAATGCTATGCCCAAGATTACTATCCGAGTGCCGGCGGTGGGGTGGTTCAAATAGCCTCGGCTATCACCTCATTATGTCCGGTCGTGATGGTCAAGTGGATTAAGGCGTCTTGTACATACCAGTTGCGTGGCTCCTGGGAGTATGGGTTCGAGTCACTTCTGGGGTGTGAGTTTTCAGTTGCATATTGTCCTGGGGACCATTCAGGCTTGTTCGCATTTGTGTTCCTCACGTGTGCCCCAAAGAATGAGGTGATTTGGTAAAATGCTATGCCCAAGATTACTATCCGAGTGCCGGCGGTGGGGTGGTTCAAATAGCCTCGGCTATCACCTCATTATGTCCGGTCGTGATGGTCAAGTGGATTAAGGCGTCTTGTACATACCAGTTGCGTGGCTCCTGGGAGTATGGGTTCGAGTCACTTCTGGGGTGTGAGTTTTCAGTTGCATATTGTCCTGGGGACCATTCAGGCTTGTTCGCATTTGTGTTCCTCACGTGTGCCCCAAAGAATGAGGTGATTTGGTAAAATGCTATGCCCAAGATTACTATCCGAGTGCCGGCGGTGGGGTGGTTCAAATAGCCTCGGCTATCACCTCATTATGTCCGGTCGTGATGGTCAAGTGGATTAAGGCGTCTTGTACATACCAGTTGCGTGGCTCCTGGGAGTATGGGTTCGAGTCACTTCTGGGGTGTGAGTTTTCAGTTGCATATTGTCCTGGGGACCATTCAGGCTTGTTCGCATTTGTGTTCCTCACGTGTGCCCCAAAGAATGAGGTGATTTGGTAAAATGCTATGCCCAAGATTACTATCCGAGTGCCGGCGGTGGGGTGGTTCAAATAGCCTCGGCTATCATCTCATTATGTCCGGTCGTGATGGTCAAGTGGATTAAGGCGTCTTGTACATACCAGTTGCGTGGCTCCTGGGAGTATGGGTTCGAGTCACTTAAGGGGTGTGAGTTTTCAGTTGCATATTGTCCTGGGGACCATTCAGGCTTGTTCGCATTTGTGTTCCTCACGTGTGCCCCAAAGAATGAGGTGATTTGGTAAAATGCTATGCCCAAGATTACTATCCGAGTGCCGGCGGTGGGGTGGTTCAAATAGCCTCGGCTATCACCTCATTATGTCCGGTCGTGATGGTCAAGTGGATTAAGGCGTCTTGTACATACCAGTTGCGTGGCTCCTGGGAGTATGGGTTCGAGTCACTTCTGGGGTGTGAGTTTTCAGTTGCATATTGTCCTGGGGACCATTCAGGCTTGTTCGCATTTGTGTTCCTCACGTGTGCCCCAAAGAATGAGGTGATTTGGTAAAATGCTATGCCCAAGATTACTATCCGAGTGCCGGCGGTGGGGTGGTTCAAATAGCCTCGGCTATCACCTCATTATGTCCGGTCGTGATGGTCAAGTGGATTAAGGCGTCTTGTACATACCAGTTGCGTGGCTCCTGGGAGTATGGGTTCGAGTCACTTCTGGGGTGTGAGTTTTCAGTTATATATATATATATATATATATATATATATATATATATATATATATATGTCGTACCTAATAGCCAGAATGCACTTCTCGGCCTACTATGCAAGGCCTGATTAGGCAAATCGGGCCTTGCATAGTAGGCTGAGAAGTGCGTTCTGGCTACTAGGTACGACATATATATATATATATATATATATATATATATATATATATATATATGTCGTACCTAGTAGCCAGAACTCACTTCTCAGCCTACTATTCAAGGCCCGATTTGCCTAATAAGCCAAGTTTTCCTGAATTAATATATTTACTATAATTTTTTTCTTATGAAATGATAAAGCAACCCTTTTCTCTATGTATGAGGTCAATTTTTTTTTATTGGAGTTAAAATTAACGTAGATATATGACCGAACCTAACCAACCCTACCTAACCTAACCTAACCTATATTTATAGGTAAGGTTAGGTTAGGTAGCCAAAAAAAGCTAGGTTAGGTTAGGTTAGGTAGGTTTGGTAGACGAAAAAACATTAATTCATGAAATCTTGGCTTATTAGGCAAATCGGGCCTTGAATAGTAGGCTGAGAAGTGCGTTCTGGCTATTAGGTACGACATATATATATATATATATATATATATATATATATATATATATATATATATATATATATACATATATATATATATATATATATATATATATATATATATATATATATACATATTATATATATATATATATATATATATATATATATATATATATATATATATATATATATATATATATATATATATATATATATATATATGTCGTACCTAGTAGCCAGAACGCACTTCTCAGCCTACAATGCAAGGCCCGATTTGCCTAATAGTCCAAGTTTTCCTGAAATAATATATTTTCTCTAATTTTTTTCTTATGAAATGATAAAGCTACCCATATTATTATGTATGAGGTCAATTTTTTTTATTGGAGTTAAAATTAACGTAGATATATGACCGAACCTAACCAACCCTACCTAACCTAACCTAACCTATCTTTATAAGTTAGGTTAGGTTAGGTAGCCGAAAAAGTTAGGTTAGGTTAGGTAGGTTAGGTAGTCGAAAAAACATTAATTCATGAAAACTTGGCTTATTAGGCAAATCGGGCCTTGCATAGTAGGCTGATAAGTGCGTTCTGGCTACTAGGTACGACATATATATATATATATATATATATATATATATATATATATATATATATATATATATATATATATATATATATATATATATATATATATATACATATTATATATATATATATATATACATATATATATATATATATATATATATATATATATATATATATATATATATATATATATATGTCGTACCTAGTAGCCAGAACTCACTTCTCAGCCTACTATGCAAGGCCCGATTTGCCTAATAAGCCAAGTTTTCATGAGTTAATGTTTTTTCGTCTACCTAACCTACCTAACCTAACCTAACCTAGCTTTTTTTGGCTACCTAACCTAACCTTACCTATATATATAGGTTAGGTTAGGTTAGGTAGGGTTGGTTAGGTTCGGTCATATATCTACGTTAATTTTAACTCCAATAAACAAAAATTGACCTCATACATAGTGAAAAGGGTAGCTTTATCATTTCATAAGAAAAAAATTATAGTAAATATATTAATTCAGGAAAACTTGGCTTATTAGGCAAATCGGGCCTTGAATAGTAGGCTGAGAAGTGAGTTCTGGCTACTAGGTACGACATATATATATATATATATATATATATATATATATATATATATATATATATATATATATATGTCGTACCTAATAGCCAGAATGCACTTCTCGGCCTACTATGCAAGGCCTGATTTGCCTAATAAGCCAAGTTTTCCTGAATTCATATATTTTCTCTAATTTTTTTCTTATGAAAGGATAAAGCTACCCATTTCATTATGTATGAGGTCAATTGTTTTTTATTGGAGTTAAAATTAACGTAGATATATGACCGAACCTAACCAACCCTACCTAACCTAACCTAACCTATCTTTATAGGTTAGGTTAGGTAGCAGAAAAAGTTAGGTTAGGTAGTCGAAAAACAATTAATTCATGAAAACTTGGCTTATTAGGCAAATCGGGCCTTGCATAGTAGGCTGAGAAGTGCGTTCTGGCTACTAGGTACGACATATATATATATATATATATATATATATATATATATATATATATATATATATATATATATATATATATATATATATATATGTCGTACCTAGTAGCCAGAACGCACTTCTTAGCCTACTATGCAAGGCCCATTTTGCCTAATAAGCCAAGTTTTCATGAATTAATTGTTTTTCGACTACCTAACCTACCTAACCTAACCTAACCTAACTTTTTCGGGTACCTAACCTAACCTAACCTATAAAGATATGTTAGGTTAGGTTAGGTAGGGTTGGTTAAGTTCGGTCATATATCTACGTTAATTTTAAATCCAATGGAAAAAATTCACCTCATACATAATGAAATGGGTAGCTTTATCATTTCATAAGGAAAAAATTAGAGAAAATATATTAATTCAGGAAAACTTGGCCTATTAGGCAAATCGGGTCTTGCAATGTAGGCCGAGAAGTGCATTCTGGCTATTAGGTACGACATATATATATATATATATATATATATATATATATATATATATATATATATATATATATATATATATATATATATATATATATATATATACATATATATATATATATGTATATATATATGTCGTACCTAGTAGCCAGAACTCACTTCTCAGCCTACTATTCAAGGCCCGATTTGCCTAATAAGCCAAGTTTTCCTGAATTAATATATTTACTATAATTTTTTTCTTATGAAATGATAAAGCAACCCTTTTCTCTATGTATGAGGTCAATTTTTTTTTATTGGAGTTAAAATTAACGTAGATATATGACCGAACCTAACCAACCCTACCTAACCTAACCTAACCTATATATATAGGTAAGGTTAGGTTAGGTAGCCAAAAAAAGCTAGGTTAGGTTAGGTTAGGTAGGTTAGGTAGACGAAAAAACATTAATTCATGAAAACTTGGCTTATTAGGCAAATCGGGCCTTGAAAAGTAGGCTGAGAAGTGCGTTCTGGCTATTAGGTACGACATATATATATATATATATATATATATATATATATATATATATATATATATATATATATATATATATATATATGTCGTACCTAGTAGCCAGAACGCACTTCTCAGCCTACTATGCAAGGCCCGATTTGCCTAATAAGCCAAGTTTTCATGAATTAATTGTTTTTCGACTACCTAACCTACCTAACCTAACCTAACCTAACTTTTTCGGGTACCTAACCTAACCTAACCTATAAAGATATGTTAGGTTAGGTTAGGTAGGGTTGGTTAAGTTCGGTCATATATCTACGTTAATTTTAAATCCAATGGAAAAAATTCACCTCATACATAATGAAATGGGTAGCTTTATCATTTCATAAGGAAAAAATTAGAGAAAATATATTAATTCAGGAAAACTTGGCCTATTAGGCAAATCGGGTCTTGCAATGTAGGCCGAGAAGTGCATTCTGGCTATTAGGTACGACATATATATATATATATATATATATATATATATATATATATATATATATATATATATATATATATATATATATATATATATATATATATATATATACATATATATATATATATGTATATATATATATATATATATATATATATATATATATATATATATATATATATATATATATATATATATATATATATATATATGTCGTACCTAGTAGCCAGAACGCACTTCTCAGCCTACTATGCAAGGCCCGATTTGCCTAATAAGCCAAGTTTTCATGAATTAATTGTTTTTCGACTACCTAACCTACCTAACCTAACCTAACCTAACTTTTTCGGTTACCTAACCTAACCTAACCTATAGAGATAGGTTAGGTTAGGTTAGGTAGGGTTGGTTAGGTTCAATCATATATCTACGTTAATTTTAACTCCAATAAAATAAAATTGACCTCATACATAATGAAATGAGTAGCTTTATTGTTTCATAAGAAAAAAATTATATAAAATATATTAATTCAGGAAAACTTGGCTTATTAGGCAAATCAGGCCTTGCATAGTTGGCTGAGAAGTGCGTTCTGGCTACTAGGTACGACATATATATATATATATATATATATATATATATATATATATGTCGTACCTAATAGCCAGAACGCACTTCTCAGCCTACTATTCAAGGCCCGATTTGCCTAATAAGCCAAGTTTTCATGAATTAATGTTTTTTCGTCTACCTAACCTACCTAACCTAACCTAACCTAGCTTTTTTTGGCTACCTAACCTAACCTTACCTATAAATATAGGTTAGGTTAGGTTAGGTAGGGTTGGTTAGGTTCGGTCATATATCTACGTTAATTTTAACTCCAATAAAAAAAAATTGACCACATACATAGAGAAAAGGGTTGCTTTATCATTTCATAAGAAAAAAATTATAGTAAATATATTAATTCAGGAAAACTTGGCTTATTAGGCAAATCGGGCCTTGAATAGTAGGCTGAGAAGTGAGTTCTGGCTACTAGGTACGACATATATATATATATATATATATATATATATATATATATGTCGTACCTAGTAGCCAGAACGCACTTCTCAGCCTACTATGCAAGGCCCGATTTGCCTAATAAGCCAAGTTTTCATGAATTAATTTTTTTTCGACTACCTAACCTACCTAACCTAACCTAACCTAACTTTTTTGGCTACCTAACCAAACCTAACCTATAAAGATAGGTTAGGTAGGGTTGGTTAGGTTCGGTCATATATCTACGTTAATTTTAACTCCAATAAAAAAAATTGACCTCATACATAATGAAATGGGTTAGCTTTATCATTTCATAAGAAAAAAATTAGAAAAAATATATTAATTAAGGAAAAATTGGCTTATTAGGCAAATCGGGCCTTGCATAGTAGGCCAAAAAGTGAGTTCTGGCTACTAGGTACGACATATATATATATATATATATATATATATATATATATATATATATATATATATATATATATATATATATATATATATATATATATATATATATATATATATATATATATATATATATATATATATATAGGTTCCAAGGGGTTGTCATTGCCAGGGGGTGGTAATGGGGGACGAGCTCCCATGACCTATAAAATGCTCCTATACGGCATGCATCTCAAATAGCCTCTGACAACCAAGTCCAACTCCTGGCCTGCACGGGTGGCTTAGTCTAAGTCTGACGGAACTGCTTTTACCGACAGGAGAAGGGGCGAGGGCGTGCCTCTGGCGCCTTAAAACCAGCTGCTCCGGGTAGATGGGACTCGATTGCCTGGGAAGGCAGCCCATCTAGGGGAAGGAAAACCCTGATTTTAAACCTCCGCTGCCTTGCGGCCATACCCTTGTTTTGGGAAAGGCTTCAGGAGTCAACCTCGAGGAAAAATCCGGAGTTGGAGCCCCTAAGGCAGTTCGTTGTTGACGTCGACCTCGTTCTGGCAGCTCCTGCGACGTTGCTGGAACCATGCGTATTGGCATTTGCCTTTCTATTAGATAATTTCAGCAACGTGGAGAGGGGGGACCTGCTTCATGGGTAACAGCTTCTCCTCCATATCTACCTACCCAGGCTTTGCGCCCTGGAGAGGACACTCCAGCTTCGCCTCACAGCGTCGAACCAACACGGGAAGCGACAGTCTACCGGTTTTAAGTCTTCTGCTCGATTGGCGAAGAGTGTGACGCCAGGGGTTGCTTCCGACGGTGGGAGGGGTCATCGCGCCCCACTGGGCAGCTACCGCCCGTCTCAAGCTGGGCAAACCCCAGCCAATAAGGTGTTGCCTCGCCACGGTCCGTTAACCTCACTGGGTGCGTGGGGTTTAGGGTGAAAACTGACAAGCGGCCCGACAACTTTGCACCAAGCAATACCAAACCAAAGAAGAAAATATCAACTGCCCTAAAGCTGGGCACATGGAACGTCAGGACACTAACACCAGGTTTCTCTGACGACCTGCAAGAAATCAATGACGCCCGAAAAACAGCAATCATCGATAGGGAGCTGAGCAAGCTGCAGATGGATATTGTTGCTCTCCAAGAGACCAGGCTCCCAGGATCAGGATCTGTGAGAGAGAAGACCTTCTCTTTCTTCTGGCAAGGAAAACCTCCAGATGAGACCAGAGAACATGGTGTGGGATTTGCCGTCAGGAATGCACTGTTGGGACACATTATGCCACCGATGGGGGAAACCGAACGAATTCTGTCTCTGCAACTGTACTCCCAAACAGGACCAATCAATGTAATTAGTGCATATACACCATCCCTGACTTCTCCAGCAGAGGCAAAGGAAAAATTCTACGATGACCTCAACAGAGTCATAGCGAGAATCCCTGTAAAGGAGCCACTGTTCATCCTCGGCGACTTCAACGCCAGAGTGGGTGCCGATCACGACATTTGGCCCACTTGCCTGGGTCAATTCGGCATAGGAAGGATGAATGAGAACGGGCAACGTCTGCTAGAACTCTGCTGCCTTCATGGTCTTTGTGTCACCAACACGTTCTTCGGCACAAAGCCTCAACACCGAGTATCTTGGAGACACCCCAGATCCAAGCACTGGCACCAGCTTGACCTGATTCTTACCAGGCGTGCAAGTCTACCCAGCGTCAAGATTACGCGTAGCTACCAGAGTGCTGTCTGTGACACCGACCACTCCCTGGTATGTAGCAGGGTCAAGATGCAACCAAAGAAGATTCATCACTCGAAAAAGGCGGGCAGACCTCGCATCGACACCACCAAGACCCACAACCAGGACAAGGTGGAAGATTTTGCACACGTGCTCGAGGAAGATCTCCCTGGCCCAGCTGGGGTCACTGCCTGTAAAAGATGGGAGCACTTCAGAGACGCTGTGTTCAACGCTGCCATTTCCACCT
The DNA here is from genome assembly GCF_040958095.1 of Procambarus clarkii. NCBI lineage: Eukaryota > Metazoa > Arthropoda > Malacostraca > Decapoda > Cambaridae > Procambarus > Procambarus clarkii. The sequence continues at coordinate 6,758,975 of NC_091155.1, forward strand.
TTGGCAAGAAGACCAGCAGGTCGGCAGACTGGTTCGAGGCTCACTCGGAAGAGATGACACCTGTAATCGAAGAGAAGAGAAACGCCTTGGCAGCCTACAAAGCCTGCCCAAGTCAGCGCAACTTACAGATCCTTCGGGCCGTCCGCTGCAAAGTGCAGCAGAGCGCCAGGCGATGTGCCAACAACTATTGGCTCCAGCTCTGCTCCCAGATACAGACTGCAGCGGATACAGGCAATGTGAGGGGAATGTATGACGGCATCAAGCAGGCCCTCGGCCCAATCCAGAGGAAGACCGCTCCTCTGAAATCTGCCACTGGCGAGGTGATTCACGACCAGACACTGCAGCTGAAGCGCTGGGTCGAGCACTACTCTGAGCTATACGCCAGGGACAATGTGGTCACCGAAGATGCCCTGAGTGCCATTGAGTGTCTGCCTGTGTTAATGGAGCTCGTCAGCGAACCGACCCTGGAAGAACTCAGCGATGCCCTAGACTCCCTTGCTTCTGGTAAAGCTCCTGGCAAAGATGGCATTCCTGCTGAGACCTTGAAGTGCTGCAGAGGTAGCCTGCTCATGGAGCTGCATGAAATTCTCTGCCTCTGCTGGGAAGAAGGAGAGGTGCCACAGGACATGAGGGATGCCAACATCGTCACACTGTATAAGAATAAAGGTGACAGGGGCGACTGCAACAACTACCGTGGAATATCCCTCCTCAGTATTGTCGGAAAGCTGTTTGCTCGAGTCGCATTGAAGAGGCTCCAAGTACTTGCAGAGAGAGTCTATCCAGAATCACAATGCGGATTCAGAGCTGGCAGGTCCACCATCGACATGGTCTTTTCCCTCAGACAACTGCAGGAGAAATGCAGGGAACAGAAGCAGCCACTCTTTGTAGCCTTCATAGATCTGACGAAGGCCTTCGACCTCGTCAGCAGGGATGGCCTGTTCAAGATCCTCCCCAAGATCGGATGCCCACCCAGGCTCCTCAGCATCATCAGATCTTTCCATGAGAACATGAGGGGCACCGTGGTCTTTGATGGCCTAACATCAGACACCTTTGATATCCGAAGTGGAGTAAAGCAGGGCTGCGTACTGGCTCCAACCCTATTCGGGATTTTCTTCGCAGTTATGCTGCGGCACGCCTTCGGATCTGTCACGGAAGGCATTTACCTCCGGACCAGGTCGGATGGAAAGCTCTTTAACCTCGCCAGGCTGAGAGCCAAGACAAAGGTTCGGCTGAGGTGTCTGCGCGACTTCCTCTTTGCCGACGATGCAGCAGTCACTGCCCACTCAGCTGAAGACCTCCAACGGCTCATAACCCGCTTCAGCGAGGCCTCTCAGGCTTTCGGACTCACCATCAGTCTGAAGAAAACACAAGTCATGGGACAAGGAGTGGACTCCCCACCTGACATCGGCATCTCTGATTCCAAACTGGAAGTCGTTCACGACTTCGTGTACCTGGGCTCCATAATCTCTGACTCCCTCTCTCTTGATACGGAGCTAAACAAACGCATCGGTAAGGCATCTACTACCATGTCCAAACTGACAAAGAGAGTGTGGGCCAACAATAGGCTAACTGAGTATACTAAGATTCAGGTTTACAGATCCTGTGTCCTGAGCACTCTCCATTGGCAGTGAGTCTTGGACACTCCGCGCCCGTCAGGAAAGACAGCTGAATGCCTACCACATGCGCTGCCTTAGACACATCTTGGACATCACCTGGCAGGACAAGGTGACAAACAACAACGTCTTGGGGAGAGCAAGAATCACCAGCATGTACACAATGCTGAAACAGAGACGAATGCGCTGGCTCGGGCACGTTGTGCGAATGGGCGACGGCAGGATCCCCAAGGATCTCCTGTACGGAGAGCTGATGCAGGGAAAGCGTCCAGCAGGCAAGCCCCAGCTACGGTACAAAGACGTATGCAAAAGGGACCTGAAAGCCATGGACGTCGATCTTGCTATATGGGAGACACTGGCTGCAGACCGTTCAGCCTGGAGGCAGTCTGTTCAACGAGGTCTCTCCAAGTTCGAGGAGTCACTTGCCAAGGAATCGGAGGCAAAGAGACAGAGAAGGAAAGCCGGTAACCAGGAAGACAGACCAGAATCGGACTTCGTTTGTGCTCAGTGTGGGATGGACTGCCACTCTCGGATTGGCCTCATCAGTCACACCAGACGCTGCACCAGGATTGACAACTAGGGCGCAACTCCATAGTCTCCCGAGACTGAAGGATCTACTATATACATATATATGTCGTACCTAGTAGCCAGAACGCACTTCTCAGCCTACTATGCAAGGCCCGATTTGCCTAATAAGCCAAGTTTTCATGAAATAATGGTTTTTCGATTACCTAACCTAACCTAACCTAACTTTTTCGGCTTCCTAACCTAACGTAACCTATAAAGATAGGTTAGGTTAGGTTAGGTAGGGTTGGTTAGGTTCGGTCGTATATCTACGTTAATTTTAACTCCAATAAAAAAAAATGACCTCATACGTAGTGAAATGGGTAGCTTTATCATTTCATTAGAAAAACACTTGAGAAAATATATTAATTCAGGAAAACTTGGCTTATTAGGCAAATCGGGCCTTGCATAGTAGGCTGAGAAGTGCGTTCTGGCTACTAGGTACAACATATATATATATATATATATATATATATATATATATATATATATATATATATATGTATATATATATATGTATATCTATATATGTATATCTATATATGTATATATATATATATATATATATATATATATATATATATATATATATATATATATAACTGAAAACTCACACCCCAGAAGTGACTCGAACCCATACTCCCACAACTGGTATGTACAGGGACGCCTTAATCCGCTTGACCATCACGACCGGACAATAAGGAAGTGATAGCCGAGGCTATATGAACCACTTCCCCGCCGGCACTCGGATGGTAATCTTGGGCATAGCATTTTATCAAATCACCTCATTCTTTGGGGCACACGTGAGGAACACAAATGCAAACAAGCCTGAATGGTCCCCAGGACTATATACAACTGAAAACTCACACCCCAGAAGTGACTCGAACCCATACTCCCACAACTGGTATGTACAGGGACGCCTTAATCCGCTTGACCATCACGACCGGACAATAAGGAAGTGATAGCCGAGGCTATATGAACCACTTCCCCGCCGGCACTCGGATGGTAATCTTGGGCATAGCATTTTATCAAATCACCTCATTCTTTGGGGCACACGTGAGGAACACAAATGCAAACAAGCCTGAATGGTCCCCAGGACTATATACAACTGAAAACTCACACCCCAGAAGTGACTCGAACCCATACTCCCACAACTGGTATGTACAGGGACGCCTTAATCCGCTTGACCATCACGACCGGACAATAAGGAAGTGATAGCCGAGGCTATATGAACCACTTCCCCGCCGGCACTCGGATGGTAATCTTGGGCATAGCATTTTATCAAATCACCTCATTGTGTTCCTCACGTGTGCCCCAAAGAATGAGGTGATTTGATAAAATGCTATGCCCAAGATTACCATCCGAGTGCCGGCGGGGAAGTGGTTCATATAGCCTCGGCTATCACTTCCTTATTGTCCGGTCGTGATGGTCAAGCGGATTAAGGCGTCCCTGTACATACCAGTTGTGGGAGTATGGGTTCGAGTCACTTCTGGGGTGTGAGTTTTCAGTTGTATATAGTCCTGGGGACCATTCAGGCTTGTTTGCATTTGTGTTCCTCACGTGTGCCCCAAAGAATGAGGTGATTTGATAAAATGCTATGCCCAAGATTACCATCCGAGTGCCGGCGGGGAAGTGGTTCATATAGCCTCGGCTATCACTTCCTTATTGTCCGGTCGTGATGGTCAAGCGGATTAAGGCGTCCCTGTACATACCAGTTGTGGGAGTATGGGTTCGAGTCACTTCTGGGGTGTGAGTTTTCAGTTGTATATAGTCCTGGGGACCATTCAGGCTTGTTTGCATATATATATATATATATATATATATATATATATATATATATATATATATATATATATATATATATATATATATATATATATATATATATATATTTCTACGTCCATCTTTTTGACCTCTTAGTTAGGTCAAGTCTGGTAGAATAACCCTCATGGGGAGACTCGTTTCTCCTTCAGCCTGAGATCATATCACTAGCACAATAAATTTATCTCATCGTACTAGGTGTTAGTATCTGGGTGTCGGAATTTTCCGACAACATTCGCCCAAACAAATTTAAGCTACCATTGCTGGACACACATCGTTTGAAGAGATGATGGAAATCTCTTAAATAACATCTCAGCACGCCATCCCAAGAGTCCTCCCCAGGCTGACTTGCCACAAACCTCAACCAATAGGACGAAGAGTACTATTGGTAAAGACACAGCCCCCATCCACATCTAGGTATCCAAGACGTACTAATAATGGCATTCTATGGAAAATAGACAAATCCATAACCCAAACATCCTCACTGGCGCCCATAACCTTCATGACTTGGAACACTAAAAGCATTAAAACATCCTGCACAGAACTTAAACAATTCATTTACTCATCCAAACCGGACTTACCTTTCATAACCGAATCCTGGCTCACTCCAAAACAAAATCCTATATATAAAAACTTTCAGATGCAGAGACTGGACAAACCCAACTGTATGGGGGGGTTGGTATTTTCCTTCAAATACGAAGTATTATGACATGTAAACCTGTAACACTTACGTATTTTGTGAATGGTACACTAGACTTTTTAGCATGCTTAATACCTTACAAGGTACACATATCCTTTCTGGTGTCAGGGTTCACCTTTTTCCAACCTGTGGTTGGAGTTGCTCCCATGGGTCTTAGCCCCTCAGTTCCTGGCGCCACTGTCCGCCCCGGGGCTCCCCCAGTCGACTAAGGGCTGGCTTTATACACCCCAAGCGAGTGGGGAGGTTCAAGCCTCCTATAACTCACCTGAACCTGCCTGTCCTGACACTGGGAGGTTCTCTTGCTCTCTTTAATATCTGGTCTGCTCTGAGGTCGCCAGCTGGGTGTTTAGACTCGTGTTCCAGCAACACATCAGTGGTCTTATTGGTTATCTTAATTAAGGATGCAATGTCACGTGCAGTGCAAGGTGTCATAAAATGAACTCACTCAATATATATATATATATAGCCCTAGAGAATGGTAGCTCACTTAAACTTATCAGTTAATTTAAAAGTTTACTAAGAAAAAGCATATATTCACATATAAATTGCATAAAGAAATATCTATGAGTGGAATCATCCGCTGGCGGCAACACTCCTCGTGGCCAATCTTCTGGCAACACGGTCAGCTGACTGAGTCCACTCGTCAGGCGGCGGGCACACACCTCACGCCTCTGGCAACATGATCAGCTGACAGCTCCAACTGTCAGGAACGTCGTGACTCTCCCACGCCTCTAGCAATGCGATCAGCTGGGCGATTCAGAGTTCATTGCTGGCTCCTTGCACACCAGCTACCACCTCCAGGATAACTAACATCACTGCATCAAATATATTTATGATCTACCACCATCAAGTCCACATGAGCTCTTGGCTCCTAGCCTAATGCTTCATCACTTAGACAATAAAATGATGAGTAGAAATGTTTACATTATATAAAGTACCCTAGCTCGCCTAGATCAATAGGAGTAAAAGGAGGGACAATTATCTACCTTAATTCATTCCAACCACGAAGCCGACTCATCCTCTGTTGAGGGATGTTGAGGATCCTGGTCCTGGCTTCTGGTCTGCCGAAGATCAGTTCCCACACACACAGGTTCCTCCGTCGCCCATGTGATATCGCATCTTCGCCGTGCTCATTTCCAACAGGTACTGCCTTTCTTCTCCTCTTTTCCGGGGTACTGGAGACAGGTACCTCCGTCGTCGTCCTCACTCTCACTGGCACTGTTGGCACCTCACAGTCCAGCACAGCTTCCCCTCACCTCACTGCCAACAGATTTGGCCCGGCCACAGCTTCTCGCTTGATGTGTTATACGTGGTCCTCTGGGCGTCCCAGACGTCCCCAGCCCAACGTTCCCTCTGCTGCAGACTCTTGATAGAGCTCCTGGCTCTTTAATCCGGCGTGTCCTTGCTTCTGGGCACTCCACGGAAGTTGATGGCTTCTCAGACTGTCTGCAGAATCGAAGCGAAGCTTAAATCTACTGGTAAGGGCTCTCTAGTTCCGGAGCTCACTCGAGCGCATCCTCACTCCTTGGCGGGTTGTGACGTACTCTTCCCGCCCAGGCGCCAGCCGCCCCGAGAGCCCTCTGCCTCGTGACGTCACACCGCCCGGGGGCTTTCGTCATTGGTCACTTCCGGCACGTGACCTCTCCTGGCCAATCAGGTGCCGGGCGTGTCACGACGTCTTGGCGGGAAACAGGATGGATCGGCACCGTCTTGTGCCCCAAGAGGCGTAAGCCCCCTGCTTTATCAAACTTAGCTGGCAATTTTAGAGCCAGCTTAACACGCTCCACGCTTTCCCACAAATGAAAATGTTCCCTGAACATCAGAGAATATTTAGGCTACGGAGATATGACTCTTCTAAACTGGGAAGGAAGAAATATAGGGCTGGGACACCGTCACATACCCCTCCCCCTTAAAATAAGAGTCATATCTGATCAGTGCACACGGGAAAGGGCATCTGCCACTACATTCTCTTTTCCCTTAATTAATATGCCTTATCTCTAACCAATATTCTTGCAGAAGTAACGCCCATCTTGTTAACCTCTGGTTTGAATCCTTCATTTTGTATAGAAAGGTCAATGGGATGTGGTCAGTGAATACCAATACAGGTCGCGCACCTCCTCCCACGTAAACATCGAAATGTTTTAAGGACATGACCAGAGCTAGGGCCTTTTTGTCGACGGTACTGTAGACGCGCTGGTACTTTACAACCTTCTTTGAGTAGAAGGCCACTGGTCTGTGTACCTCATCTCTTTCTTGGGCCAACATGGCTCCTATTCCCACGTCCCTGGTGTCGACATATAGAATGAATCTCGCCGAGAAGTCTGGGGATATCAGAACAGAGGCCTCTGTCAATAAGCTCTTCGTCTTTTCAAAAGATTCCTGGCAGACCTCCACCCACTTCCATCTCTTATTCCTGTACAACAACTCCGTCAGAGGGTGGGCTACAGTGGAGAAATTCTCACAGAACCCCCCCGTAGTAGCCTATCATTCCCAGATACCGAAGTAATTCCTTCCTTGTTCTGGGCACGGGGTATTCCTTGATTGCTGTCACCTTCTGATCAACTGGGGTCACTTCTCCTTGTCCAATAATGAATCTCAAGTACTCTAGACGAGCCTTTCCAAACTCGCTTTTTGCTAGATTCACTGCAAGTTCGCTTCCTCAAGCCTCCTGAACAATTCCTTGAATCGGATTAAATGTGTCTTCCAACTGTCAGCGTACACTACGATGTCATCTATGTACACCGTACATCCTTTGGGCCCCCGAAGCACCTCATTCATCATTCTTTGGAAGCAACTGCCGCTGTTTTTTAATCCGAATGGCAGCACCTTGTACTGGTATAACTCGTCCGGCATGACGAAAGCAGAAATCTTCCTCGCCTCTGGGGTCAATGATATTTGGTAATACCGTTTCAGGAGATCGACCTTCGACACGTACCTGGCGTTGCCTACCTGGTCGATACAATCATTCACGCGGGGGATTGGATGAGAATCCGACACGGTGATGGCGTTTACCTTCCGATAATCCGTACAAAAACAGTACGTCCCATCACTCTTCTTTACCAACAAACAAGGCGAACTCCACTCACTCTTACTGGGCTTTGCTAGGTCGTTCGCCAGAAGATATTCCACTTCTTTCCTCATTAGCCCCCTCTTCTCCGGGCTGACCCGATAAGCACTCTGCTTAATCGGCCTACCACCTCTCACTTCTATCTCGTGCGTCACACTCCTGTGGAGTCGGGGCACGTCCGTGAAAATAGACTCATTCTCCCACAAAATGGTCATAAATTCGGCCTTCTGCTTCCCTTTCAGATGTTGTAACTTTTCTCCGATGCTTCCTAGACTCTCGGTGTTGGAGAGATGAGTGCCATCAGCACGGGCCTATTTTCCTTCTTCCTCCGGTAATTCTTGGTTCAGTCTCATACACATAACTGCTCTCCCTTCTCCTTCTGGTCGCATCGTCCCGTTCCGAACGGTGGCCTTTCCTTCTTCCTGGAAATACGGCTTCGGAAGATCTATATGACACACCTACATCTTATGGGGTCAGTCCGGCTTGCTGATTTCATAGTTCACCTGGTCTATCCGCTTCACAACCCTGTATAGGTCCTTTGAAACGCGGTTCAGTCACCTTGCTCTTTTCGGGTAGCAACACCATCATCTGGGTACCAACCTGAAACTCCCTTGGGACGGCCTTCCAATCATACCAATCGAATATCTTTCTCTAGGCCTTCCTCAGATGCTCGACCGCCAACTTCTTCACACTTACTAGTCGTTCCCTGAATTTACACACATACTCGTCGACTGTTTTCATTGCCACCCTCGACGTCAGCTGTTCCATCAGCATCGATAGGGGACTACGCACTTCGTGTCCATACACGAGTTGAAACGGTGAGAATCCCAGAGACTCCCCCACTTCGTCCCGTATCGCAAATAACGCTGGATACACGGCCTCATCCCATTCTGCTCCTTGTTTGGCGCAGAACACTCTTAACATGGTCTTCAAGGTCGAGTGGAACCCTTTGATCGCTCCTTGCGACTGCGGTCTGTAGGGCGAAGACTGAATCTGGGTTATCTCCCAGCTTGCAATAGTTTGTCTAAACCTTCTCGACTGGAACACGCTCCCACAATCAGTCTGAATCTCTTTGGGTATCCCCACCCAAGAGAAAAAACGTTGGAGCTGTCCCATAATACTCTTTGATGCCAACTGTCGCACCGGGACCGCTTCCGGAAACCTCGTTGACGCACACATAATCGTCAGCAAGTAGTTGTTCCCTCTCTTCGTTTGGGGCAAGGGTCCCACACCGTCTATCAGTAGACGCTCAAACGCCTGTCCAAATGCAGTGACAGGAACCAGAGGGGCCCTCGGTATTGCCGGCACGTTCTTTCCCGCCCTCTGAGAAGGAAGACAGGTTTTACAATGACGTCTCACGTCGGCGTCCATTCCCGGCCAATAGAAGTGTTCCCTGATCCGGCTCAGTGTCTTGGTTATTCTTAGATGTCCTGCAGGATCCACTGAGTGTGCCAACTCCAGCACTGCTCCTCTGCATCGAGTCGGTAACACTACCTGGTGTTTCACTCCGGGTTCCTCGAAGAGTCGATCGATTCCTACGCTGTCAGGCACATCCTCTCCAGCCTGACCAGATCCACTTGATTCGCTTTTGACACTCTGTCTCGGGAATACCGCGCACACAGGGAACGCTCCCTCAGCGATCTTCCTCGCGTTTCCCCAGGTGTCCGACGCACTGCCTCCCTTTCTATGGTGTTCCAAACACTCCTCGCCCTTAACGAGGTTTGGGAGTACACATCCCCCACATGAGTCATTTCCCAGAATGACCTTGGCCTTCATCTTAGGCATCGAGGTGCAGACCCCCCACCACAAGGGTCTTGCAGCCGTAGTCATAGTCCAAAATCATCTCGTGAAGGGGCATTCTCACAGGGGGCAACCCACAGTGGTCACCATGGCCACACCCATACTGGTGTCCTCATATCCCTCAGGGAATAGGGTCTCTCTCACCAGGGTAAAGTCTGCTCCAGTATCTCTCAACATCTTCACTGGAATGGGGTCGGCCCCTTTTATCCCCACGGTACCCTCACAAATAAAAGGATGGATCTTTTCCTCCCTTTCTAATGGAAATCCGCTCAAAATATTCTTGGTTCCTTGATTGTCCATTCTGACCAGTGCCACATTTCCGCGTTGCCTGGGGCGACCACACTCATGTGCAAAGTGTCCACGCCTGCCATAATTAAAACACCTGACTCTCCTGGGAGGCGACTCTCCACCTGCCACTCAAGCAACGCTCCCGGAAACCGCCGTCCCCTGAGTCCTCGTCGCGCCCTCGGTCGTTGTCTCCCTGCCAGCGTTCCTCGCTCCAGCACCAGTCCCGGCATTCCTCCCCTTGGGATCTCCTCACCGGTTCCCCTGAACTCTTGGACCGACTCACCTCACTGTGACAGTCTGCAGAATCGTAGCGAAGCTTAAATCTACTGGTAAGGGCTCTCTAGATCCGGAGCTCACTCGAGCTCATCCTCACTCCTTTGCGGCTCGTGACGTACTCTTCCCGCCCAAGCGCCAGCCGCCCCGAGAGCCCTCCGCCTCGTGACGTCACACCGCCCGAGGGCTCTCGTCATTGGTCACTTCCGGCACATGACCTTACCTGGCCAATAAGGTGCCGGGCGTGTCACGACGTCTTGGCGAGAAACAAGATGGCTCGGCACCGTCTTGTGCCCCAAGAAGCGTAAGCCCCCTACATTATCAAACTAAGCTGGCCATTTTACAGCCAGCTTAATCACGCTCCACGCTTTCCCACACATGAAAATGTTCCCTGAACATCAGAGAATACTTAGGCTACGGAGATATGACTCTTCTAAGCTAAGAAGGAAGAAATATAGGGGTGGGATACCGTCACACTGGGTATATATAACCCTGGTGGTACAAATGAATGATGGTACAAAAACTTAAATGAATACAATACAATACAATACAATACAATTTTATTTAGGTAAGGTACATACATACAATAAATATTTACAAGGATTGTTTGACTTATAGGTAGAGCTAGTACATACAATGCCTAAAGCCACTATTACGCAAAGCGTTTCGGGCATGATAAACTTAAATGACAAGCTTAATACTAATTGAGCATAATGAGTAGAATGAAAACAAGAAATGAAAACATAGATGAAAAAGCAGCACAAATACAATTATGTCGACAAACAGCGCTCTTTAAAGAAAAAAACAGACATTGGTTGACAATAGAAGGGTAAGGTAGGTTACAGGGAATTTATTAGGTATAGCTTCGCTTTTAACTTAAACTGGTTGAGAGAGGTACAGTCTTTAACATGGTTGGGAAGGTCATTCCACATTCTGGGCCCCTTGATTTGTAGAGCATTTCTAGTTTGATTAAGTCGTACTCTAGGAATATCAAAACTGTATTTATTTCTGGTGTGATGCTCATGGGTTCTGATACAACCTTCTATGAAGCTTTTGAGATCAGGATTGGCATTATAGTTTAGCGTTTTATATATGTATAATACACATGAGAGAATGTGCAGTGACTTAATGTCTAACATATTCAGAGATTTAAGTAGGGGTACCGAGTGATGTCTGGGGCCAGAATTGGATATTGTCCTAATAGCAGCTTTGTGTTGAGTAATTAGAGGACGTAAGTGATTTTGGGTAGTAGAGCCCCAAGCACAAATACCATAGTTGAGATATGGATAGATAAGGGAGTAATAGAGAGTCACCAGGGCAGGGCGTGGTACATAATATCTGATCTTAGAAAGAATGCCCACAGTTTTTGAAACTTTTTTTGATATGTTTAGAATGTGTCCCTGGAAATTAAGCTTGTGGTCAATGAGAATGCCAAGGAATTTGCCATCTAATTTGTTACAAATTTGGGAATTGTTTATTTTGAGATTTATTTGATTAGAGGATTTATTGCCAAACAGAATATAGAAGGTTTTGTCAATGTTAAGGGTGAGTTTGTTGGCAGTTAGCCACAGATGGACTTTATTTAGCTCAGTATTTACTGTGGCATTTAGAGCAAGGGGATCAGGACTGGAGTAAATGAAGGTTGTGTCGTCAGCAAATAGAATTGGTTTGAGGTGTTGGGAGGCATTTGGAAGGTCATTAATGTAGATGAGAAAGAGGAGAGGGCAAGTATGCTGCCCTGGGGAACACCAATGTTGATGGGTAGGGTGGGAGAAATTGTATTATTCACAGAAACATATTGGAGCCTGTCAGTAAGGTAGGATTTGAGGTATTGTAGGGAGTGTCCTCTGACTCCATAATGATGTAATTTAAGAAGAAGGTTTTGGTGGTTGACAGTGTCAAAAGCTTTACGCAGGTCCACAAACAACCCAACAGGGAACTCATTTTTATCAAGAGCTGTATGAATCGAGTTAAGCATACTAATAAGTGCATCGTTAGTGCTTTTTTTGGGTCTGAAGCCATATTGGCAAGGGCTAAGTATATTGAGTTTGGCTAGATATGAGTAAAGCTGCTTATAGATTAGTTTTTCAAAAATTTTTGACAAGTTTGGCAGGATAGATATAGGTCTGTAGTTGTTAACATCTGTGAGATTACCACATTTGTGGACAGGCGTTACTCTCGCTTTTTTTAGAATATCTGGGAAGGTTTGGAGTTCAAGTGACTTGTTGAAGAGCAAAGTAATAGCAGGGGCTAAAGATCTGGAGGTTTTTTTGTAAATTAAAGTTGGTATCTCCTCAAGGGCACCAGACTTGGTTTTAAGGGAAAGGATTATCTCATTGACGTCAGTGGAATTAATAGGCTTTAGGTACAGAGACTGTGGATAGTTACCTGAAAGATAGTCATTAATGTCTGTACTGGAAGATGGAATATCATTTGCAAGGGATGAACCAATGGAAGAGAAGAACCTATTGAACTCAATAGCAGAATCAGAGGCTGAAAGCTGACCATCGTTATTAGACAGGAGAGTCGGTTTGTTATTTAAAGACTTCTTTGATCCCAATATTTGAGAAATTGTTCTCCAAGTTTGTTTAATGTTGCTCTTTATTTGGGTAAATTTATCTTCGTAGTATTTAGTTTTGGCTCGTCTAATTATCTTAGACAGCAATAATGAGTAATTCTTTGAGAATTCTTTGGAGACAATTCCTAACCTATACTTAGGAATGAGAATTCTTTGGAGACAATTCCTAACCTATACTTAGGAATGAGAATTCTTTGGAGACAATTCCTAACCTATACTTATACAGAATGGGAATTCTATCTTAACCAATTACGACTGTCGGGAAACCGACACACACACACATATAACACAGTCTCCCTTAGTCTGTAATCCCTTCAGGATGGAAAATGGGAGACTCCGTGACGTCATCGACTCCATGACGTCATGGATGTCATCGTTATTTACATTATGAAACATTGTTAATAGACTAGTTTAGTATCTAGAAGTAACAAAAAAGTAATCCATAAGACTGAATATAATTATTAACACCGTATTGTAGCTAGGTTCCCTTGTTAATGTAAAATTACTTTGAGTGAGGAACCAGCGTTGAGGGCGTCAGCTCCTCTGAGAGGGAGGCTCCCGCATCATAACAACAACAGAGCAGCCACAACGCTGTATTGGCTCTAGAGCTGGTGTAAACAACTAGACACCCCATTTACGTGTCAACACCAGCAACACAGCCTAACAACCATCACAACAACGACTGTATCCGGCTTATCAAGTATTTTGTATCTGAATTATAATGTGCACATTTATTCATTTATAAAATAAGTCGGTCATAATGTATGAACAACCCAAACCACATGTACGTGTACCCCATTTTACAACCCTCACAGTTCATGCCATACCTGTAATTGATATGTTTAGGGAACTTTGATTAATTCCTTGCATCCCATACAGGTAAATTGTGAGAGGAGCAGCAAGCTGTGCAGACAGTTGGTTCATACACATTACTATTTGTTTGCAAAGCTTTGTCCTTCCCACAAGCCGCCATTACGTGGCACCAGGAGGCACAGGGCCACACCCAATCTGGAGGATACACCTACATGCCTTACCAGGCCCACACTACTGGCCCAGCTAAGCCAAATTTAATACTCTTAGTAGTCATAATTAGTAATTTACTAGTAGATTAGACCACCATATGTGGTATACTGTATTATAATTAAAAGGTAAACAATTGGTAGTTTAAGAAGGAGCCATAACAAAGTGGTTTAGGCTACCAATTGTCCCTCCCAATAGTGTGTAAGAAGATTTCAGGCAGTTTACAAGTATATACAGTCCCCTCAATTAATTCTTACTTACTAAGAAAAATAAATAAGACATAACTTTATTTTATTAAAGTGAATTTAAAAAAAAGAGATTAGCTGCCTGGAATTTCCCCACATTATTTGGTCCTTCGAACCGGATATTATACATACATATAGTGCAATATTACCTACACACATAATAGCAGGAAGATACTGCTATATTTTTGCATTTTTTCTAGCCTAACTTTTCAATCTCATAGCAAACAGAACTTACAACAAGCACTATTATTGTTCTGGCAGTACCAAAGGAATAATTGTGTTTTTTTTTTTCATTTCATTACAAGAGGTTGATAAGAGGCTACTTTACTTATAAGTTACTTATAATTTTTTTTTGTAATTATTGCATTATTACTGCCATTACTGTAACAATTACTGCATGCCACATTATTTACAACTAATTCTTGCACAAGGGTAGAACATTTTAGGCTGGTGTTATACAGCAACCTAGTCTAATTTATTGTGCTAACCTGGTGTAAAGGTAAGAATTTTACACTTGTCTAGAGTTGAACACATATTACAACCTAGCAAGTACATATTTTTATGCAGTATTTAAGACAACCCGAGTTGTGTTGTCAATATGATATCAATATAACTATAAGTATAATTTAACTATAATCATTTCACCTTTGAGTGTTAACCTGTGTCTCTGTACCAACCAAGAGTGATAATGAAGGGCTAACTTGCGGATACCAGCATTGATACAGGCCTACCACTCAAATTATAGTGTGTATGATTATACAGTGTATATTTAAATAAATGATAAGTAGCTCTAGTTCGGAAACTAGTGGCTTTACTAATACAAGTGCCATAAATAGTCCTGACACTAGTCTACACGACTAACAAGCACTTCCAAGATGTCTACAGTCAAAAATGTCCACATAACCCTCACAGGATTGAGGGGACATTTATCATGGCAGATTAACACATGTGAAGATATGAGTAAACAAACTCCAGTTAACTATACAGCATTGGAAAACTATCTTAAGCTTACACGGAACAAATATGACCGTGTGTTGCAACAAATGAAAGAATATCAAGATTTACTTCAGAATACCAGAGTTGATGTAGAAACAATGAAAATGTATTACAAGAACATTCCGATTATGAAGATGCAATGTTTATAAAGTTACAACACTTTGATGATATCATACAAGCCCATAAAGCCAATATAAATATTGTAACCACAACTTCCCAGAACCAGACAGCACCAGAAGTCAAATTGCCATCACTTAGTCTACCAACCTTTTCTGGAACAGAAGACGAGAGTTGGGACGGTTTCTGGAGCAAATTTGTCGATTCTGTGGATTCTAATGCTAATGTGCCAAAAACGACAAAGTTTACATACTTACAGAGTGTCTTGAAGGATGAAGCGTATCAGGTAGTCTGTAATCTAAATCACACAGATGATGATTATGACAATGCAGTACAACTCCTGAAAGATAATTACGCTAAACCTGAAAGAACCATCAGAATTCTAACACAGAAACTGTTAGACATTAAACCTCCAAATAATACTGCAGTCTCACTCCAAGCCTTCAGATTGGAGCTTGAGTCCATGCTTAAGGCACTTAAAAATAAAGTGAACTTGGATGAGTCAGACTGGATAATACAAGTCCATATGACACGAAAATTACCCAGGGACATACTGAATAAGTTGTTTGTATTAGTAGGTAAGTCATCCTTGACTGTAAATGAGATTACAAAGGGTTTACAAACCATCATAGAACGAGAAAGAGTTAATCCAGAAGGAAAAACGACATCTAAACCTTCGTCTGCTACTAATAGTAAACAACAGAGTACAAACAGTACTCCAAACAAAGCTAAAACATCTTCCCCCTCCACAAAGTGGAATCAGGGCAGTGTAGGAACATATGCAGTTGGTCCCTCCAAACCTACAGTTAACGCGTCACCCAAGACGGTGACTCCTCAAGATACTGTTAATGTCTGGAGACCATGTGTGTTTTGTGAGCAATCACATTTCATGTACAATTGCAGACACTGCACGATCTGCAATGCGCATCTGCAATAAGTGCCATAAGGGTCAACACCATACTGCACTTTGTGGGGACACAAGTACAAAGTCTCCCAAACCACAGGAGGAGGAAGGAGCTACAGCATCAGTACAGCTTTGTACTGTGTTACCTGACATAAGTGTCTTCTCAACCAGGTCTAACCATAAATCAGCTCTACCTACTGCACGATTGATCATTAGAAATGGAAAGAATAAGGCCACCGTACGTGGATTATTTGATCAAGGGTCCTAACTGACCTTTATATCCAAGGAGTTGGTAGATAAACTGAAACTTACACCTGTAGAGGAGACACGGATAAACGTAGCAGGATTCCTGACTGACTCAGGAGCCCGAGCTTACAGGGTAGTACGACCCAAAGTACGATTAGGAGGTTATGTACGAAAAGTACCAGCACTGGTATTAGATAGATTCCCAACAGACCTGTATATAGAAGTGTGGTGTTTGTGTGTTACTGAGGAAGTCTTGGCTGTAGGGTTGATGTAAAGTCATGACTTGGTTACTGACTTTAATACTTAATATGATTACATGACTAGTAGCTACCAAGCTTGGCGGGCGTCCTGTACGCTCTTGTTTACCTTCTGTCTCTCTGGCGTCGCAGCCGCCGCACATAGAAAACGGATGGTACCATTTTCTGTGAACATGACATCCCTCCTTTTCTTTAAAAAGAATGAATACAGGATGTCTACCATGCGTGTAGCACAAAGCAAAGTTATTGACACAAAGTAAGTTATTAACATATCAAGAGATACTGCATACATTTAACATTAATTAAGCACACAAAGAATTTAAACAACTTAATCTTTTCCACAAAGGATTTCAATGTTAAAAATACATATGCAATGTTAAACAAACATGAAAGAAACTGTAATACAAAGTTACAAAATATTGAATGAGATATCTGCATTATTCAAACAATATTAAATTTAGTTTAGCACAATAAGTAAATACTTTTCATTACATAGGAACACAATTAATCATCAAATCGTGTAGGGCGTTTAACATGACGTTTAGGACGAGAGTCCTTAAATGCAATAACATCCCTTGATGAATTGTTTGTCGGGTTATAACTATTTTTTTCTTTTTCTTTTGCACGACTTTGCACTTCATCATTTTCTACACTAGTTGGAATCACTTTGAAATAAGCCATATTACGTGTTATACTATGATCTCTATTACTAGCTGTTACCATAGTTCCTTTTACACTAATCACTTTATATGGTTTTGTATCATACGGCATATCTAACTTTCCCTCTTTTTTCTTTTTAACGAGAACAGTGTCTCCAACCTTTATGAACTGTTCCTTTGCACGTTGATCATGAGCAATTTTCATTTTGCCCTTGGCTAGTGCATCCTTCTGAGCGAGACGTTTATCCGTTACCTCGGCTGGCATGACGGGTAGTGCGATTCTCATAGGACGTCCAAATAAAAGTTCACCAGGTGACTTGCCCAGTGTTCCATGCGGTGTTGCACGGTAGTTCCTGAGAAAAGCATACATAGCTTGTTTCCAGGATCGTCCTTCGGCATGAGCACAGCGTACCGCTTTCATGAGAGGTTGCATGAATCTCTCAACTTCTCCATTTGCTTGAGGATGTAGTGGCATCACACGGCGGTGTTTGAATCCAATATGCTCAGCAAAGTTGACAAAGTCTTGTCCATTGAATGGCGGTCCATTTTCCATCTTGACAACTTCAGGAATGCCAAAGTTTGAAAAGATCTTGTCGAGTTTCGGGATGACGGCCTTTCCAGATGTGGAATTCATGATTTCTACTTCTGGATAACGTGAGTGATCATCAATGACTACCATCAAGTACTCTCCAGTTGGTAGTGGTCCGCAGAAGTCCATCGATACTTCCGTCCATGGTGCAGCAGGTAGTGGTGAAGGTTGTAGAGGTGTTGGTCTTGAAGTATCCACTGCAGCTTGGCAAGGGACACAGGCATCATGCATATCCTTTGCTTGACGATCAATGCCAGGAAACCACACCTTTTCTCGTAGCAGCTGTTTCGTCCTAACAAGACCTTGGTGTCCTTGATGTGCAAGCTTCAGAGCACGTTGCTGGAGAACAGCTGGAATCACGATACGAGTACCTCGCAGCACAGTGTCGCGTTGTTGCGTAACACTTAATTCTGTCTGGATGCGTTCAAGTGCTTTGAATGCATCTTGGTCAACTCCTGAGGGTGGGATGCGTGGAAACTTTTTCTTAGTCAATGCATCCACTGTTGCTTGCAGAGTTGGGTCCTCCAGGGTTGCAGTACGGATTTCATCAAGAGTAAGAGCCTTAGGGACTGCATCACAGGTTACAGAGTGTACATATTCCTCGGCAACTTGCTGATGCTTGGTGATGGTGAAACTGTTTGCAGGATGTCGACTGATGTAATCAGCGGGATTGCCTGCACCCGGCTTGTATTTCACCGTAAAGTTGTATGGTTGCAGACGAAGAGCCCATCTCTCAATGCGAGCTGGTGGTTTGGACTTTGGATTATTGAAGATGGTCCCCAACGGTTTGTGGTCAGTGACTATCGTGGTGAAGGGTGCACCAAGCAGATACACATTGAAGTGTTCACAGCCCCATACAAGAGCAAGAGCTTCCTTCTCTGTCTGACTGTATCGTTGCTCAACATCTGTGAGAGAACGGCTGGCGTAGGCAATTACTACTCTGGAATCTGGTTGACCAGGTTTGTGTTGGGCTAAAACAGCACCTAATCCAACAGGACTAGCATCCACCGTTAACTCAGTGTCCATTGATGGATCAAAATACGCAGCAGTCGCATTCTCTACTAGTGCATCTTTCACAGCATCAAATGCATTTTGCTCGATATCGCTCCAGTACCATGATGCATTTTTCTTCAGGAGCTCACGTAGAGGCTTTGTAATGGTAGCAAAATCTGGAATGAAGCGAGAACAGTAGTTTGCCATTCCCAGAAAACTATGTACTTCAGTGGACGTTGAAGGAGGTGCAGCATTCTTGATATCTGCAACTTTCTTAGGATCTGGAGACAGACCTTTGTCACTAAGTACATGTCCAAAGAATTCAATTTTATGTTGATTGAACTCACACTTTGCTCGGCTTAACGTCAGATTCTTTTCTCGTAAGCGTTGCAATGTTGCACGAAGAGCTTTGTCGTGTTCAGCTTGGGTACGGCCATAAATAATGATGTCATCAGACATGTTGTCAGCATTAGGTATGTCTTGCAATACCTGGCTGATGATGTGCTGGAATACCTCGGCAGCACTGTTAATACCAAAACTCAGGCGCTTGTACCTATACAGACCTCGATGTGTCGTAAACGTTGTGATGAAGCGACTCTCATCATCAAGTTCAATCTGATGATAGCCCTTGTTTAAATCTAACTTGCTGAATACAGTTGCACCATTCAAGCGGTAGATCATATCATCTACAGTCGGTGTAGGATGGCGTTCACGCATTATTGCCTTGTTGGGAACACGCATGTCCACACAAATGCGTATCTCATCTGGATTCTTCGGCTTTGGTGGAGTGACAATTGGGCTTACCCATGGTGTTGGGCCTGTTACTGGTTCAATGATATCTAGTTCTATCAGCCTATCCAGTTCAGCATCGACTTTCTTGCGAGTATGAAATGGTTGTCGGCGATGTGGTTGGGCAACTGGAATTACATCTGGGTTGATATGCAGATGTACTTTGCTATCAGTATAACAACCTATGGATTTAAATCGATCAGAAAATTCAGCAACAATACCATCAACATTGTTTGCAGATTCCACTGCTACAGCATTAGAAAGCTGAAGTAGCCCCAATTTGGTTGAAGTCTTGTAACTGAGTAAAGACTCCTTTGCATTCCTAACAACATGGAATGTAGTAATGAGCATTGCATTCTTTGACTTAATCTCTGCAGTGAAAGTTCCAATCACTGGCAAGGCTAACTTCGAAGCATAGGCAGTGGCTTTGCCATTATAGTTTTCAAGCTTTGGGAACTGTTTTTTAAATTTTTCATAGTGGCACTCAGCAATGGTATCAATGTTTGATCCAGTGTCAATGAGAACTTTGAGACAAATACCAGCAATGTATACACATGTCTCTGGGTTGTTTGGAAGATCATTCCATTCTGTGATTGCTTGTACTCCATAAGTATAATCACATTCACTGTCATCTGAGACTGGTTGTAATGAAATGTTGTCTTGTATATTATTAACATTCTGGATATGAGGTGCAATATTGTGTTTACCACCTCGACCCCTATGACCTGATCCTCGTACAGTGCTTTTATTCATTGACTGTGGTTTCTTTAGTGCGGAACGACACATAGCACCAAAATGACCTAGTTTTCCACACTCATAGCACTTCTTACCTTGAGCAGGACAAACATTATCTTGGTGTGGGTAGTCTCCTCCACAATTGTAACATTTATTGTTGACACCCTCTGATGTGGGTCGTTGTGACT
The DNA here is from genome assembly GCF_040958095.1 of Procambarus clarkii. NCBI lineage: Eukaryota > Metazoa > Arthropoda > Malacostraca > Decapoda > Cambaridae > Procambarus > Procambarus clarkii. The sequence goes on from NC_091155.1 coordinate 6,779,417, forward strand.
GCTTGAGCCTTGTTCCTTGACCCCAGTTGTGACGTGGTTCTCGGCTAAATTTACTGTTAGGTTTGCCATGATATCTTCTTTGATCACGGTGTCCTCCCTGAACCTTACGTACCTCATCACTGTTAGTAACAGTGGCAGAACCGTTATTAGCACTGCACTCCATGACACGAGCATCACGTGCAGCATCTTCCATTCGACGAGCAATATCCAGTATCTTGGTAAGAGAACTTTCATCATCAACAAGTTCTAGAGCTCTTCGACGGAGACGTGTAGATGTGCATGTTTCAATTATTTGCTGTTTGATTTCTTTGTCAACATCAGCAAACTCACAATGGGCTGCTAAACCCTGCAGACGTGTGTGGTATTGATCCACAGTTTCATTAGAGAGTTGTTTTGCTCTCCTGAAATGCATAATTTCCATTGCAGTATTTTGCCTTGGTTTGAAATGCTCTGTTAGTTTGGCTTTGGCAGTGTCATAATCTTTGGCACCACCAGTGTCTTTCAGTGTGTCAAAGATGTCACAAACTCTATCACCTGCATAATGAAGTAGAAAGGCACGCTTTCTTTCAGCACTTTTGATGTCAGAAACTATCAACAAATTTTCAAACCTTTTAAGCCATTTGACCCACCTCTGTGACAGGTTTGTCTGGTCACAGTCAGGATCAAATGCAGGAAACTGAGGTATATTTGCCATTTTTACTGAATAAATGTAACTTATCACTTAAATGTTCCTCAGAATATTAAACACTTACTGCACTGTATATGTTAGTCAAGAATTCACTGTAATTACTTTAATTTTGCAAAGCACACAAGCATTTTAATGCAAAAGTTCACAACAGTGCACAATATAGCAGCAACTGACTTCTTACCTAGCCCTTGTGTACATGTGTTGTTCCTACTCACAGCAGCAGCACAGCAGTTGGCACAGCAGTTGGTACAGCAGCAGTTGGTACAGCAGCAGTTGGTACAGCAGTTGGTGCAGCAGTTGGTACAGCAGTCAGTTCAGTGTGATGAATTTTGTAGCACGAAGCGTCGTTTCGTAACCAAAACATCAGGTTTTGTACACATCAAAGCGTCGTTTCGTACACAACGTTGGCAGATTCCTCAGTACAGTTTCTTCAGCACAGCTTGGGTAGCACACAGCATTGGTTAGCACACAGCATTGGTTAGCACACTGCATCGTTTAGCACACAGCATTGGTTAGCACACAGCATCGGTTAGCATACAGTATCGGGTATGGCGCTCACAGCTTCTCTTCCTCCTCCAGGCAGCATGCTTCTCCCTTGTGTTTGAAACTGAACAAATACCTGCGTTCACAGTTCATCCTCGTCGCCAATGTGGTGTTTGTGTGTTACTGAGGAAGTCTTGGCTGTAGGGTTGATGTAAAGTCATGACTTGGTTACTGACTTTAATACTTAATATGATTACATGACTAGTAGCTACCAAGCTTGGCGGGCGTCCTGTACGCTCTTGTTTACCTTCTGTCTCTCTGGCGTCGCAGCCGCCGCACATAGAAAACGGATGGTACCATTTTCTGTGAACATGACAAGAAGGTCTAAGAACAACAGCCAAATTCCTGGAAGAAAAGGGAATTCCTTTGGCTGATAACATTACATCGGACAACCTTTCCAATATTGGAATCCTTATGGGATCAGATGTCTACCATAAGTTTATCATAGGAAAGGAAGATTACCACGGTATGAACGTGTTACCATCTGCAGGTGGCTATTTACTAACAGGCCCAGTATTACGGCTAAAACAACCAGCACCTGTGGATCACCAACATGCCAACACAGTAATGGTTGCATGACTAGGAGAACAGTCTCCACTGCAACTCAGAGACATATCCGAGGATGAGCTTGATCCCCCAGTATATAAGTTATGGGACCTGGCAACTCTCGGCCTTGTCCCTGAACAACCTAGCCCAGATGATGACTGGACTTACAAACAATACCTAGACTCAGTTATCTACAGAGATAATCAGTACTGGGTCAGGTTACCATGGAAGCTGAATCACCCTCAGCTACCCATCAACTACTTTATGGTACAAAATCAATTAAGATCACAGGTGTTATGCTTACAAAGACAACCTGAGGACTTGAAGTTGTACCATGAAATAATACAGAAGCAGCTCGATGACAAATTTATCGAAGTTGTAACAAATGATAACCCAAAGGAAGGACATTATCTGCCACACCACCATGTACAGAAGAATTCTGCTACTACCCCACTATGGATAGTATTTAATTGCAGTGCTAAGATGGGACAGAATAGTGTTTCGTTAAATGACTGCCTTCAAACTGGCCCTAGCCTAACACAAAGGCTTTACGACGTGCTGTTAAAGTTTCGTATAGGGACTTATGCATATACGGCCGACATTAGCAAGGCATTCCTTAGGGTAGGTCTTCAAGAAGAAGACCGGAACTACACAAAGTTCCTATGGATTAAGGACCCTAATGATCCAAACAGTGAAATAATCACTTATCGGTTTGCGTCTGTTTTGTTCGAGGCCACGAGCTCTCCATTTCTGCTTCAAGCTACCTTGGATACGCACTTGAAGAAGTCCAATAGCCCGAACAAGACAGAAATTAGCGGAAACCTGTATGTGGATAATTTTCAAGGAACAACCAACAGTGAAAGTAAGCTGTTGGACATATACCATGAGGCCAATCGAGAATTAATGGGAGCCAATATGCCTCTCCCGTCTTGGGTCTCTAACAATGACAAATTAAAACAACTGATCACAACTGAATTTCCCGACTACCAAGTACCCGAGATGACAAAGGTACTAGGTGTCCAATGGAACACGACAACCGATCAGTTGACAATCAAGTCAGTGGTGACAGATACCACTAACTTAACAATGAGGAAATTGCTATCACAAGTCAGCAAACCCTTCGACCCATTAGACTTATTAAGTCCAATACTAATTAATGGGAAGATGATAATACAGGAATGTTGGCAACAAAAGATAGGCTGGGATGATCTTCTAACACCTGCCCTACAGGAAAAATGGCAAGGGTTAGTGAAAGATTTAAGTATCCTAGAGTCTGTCAAGTTCCCTAGGAACACAGTAGTGAATGAAAAGGAACCAATTAAGCTGCATGTATTTTGTGATGCCTCAGGAAAGGCTTATGGTACAGTAGCTTACCTGGTCTCAAATGGGCAAGCCAATTTGCTCACATCAAAGGCCAGAGTGGCACCTTTAAAGAAAAGATCACTGCCACAACTGGAATTAAAAGCCTTACTGCTAGGTGTAAGATTAGCTCATTATCTGATCAAGGCCTTAAGCCACATCCACTTTAAAGAAACAGTAGCATGGTCAGATAATGAGGCAGTGCTACAGTGGGTTAAAAACAATAACAGTAAGAATCCTTACGTGAGTAACCGCGTTAAGGAAATACGAGAGTTGTCAGCAGGGTATAAACTAAGATATGTACCTACTAAAGAGAATCCAGCTGACTATCTCTCCCGAGGCCTGACTTTACGGCAATTAACAAAGGCAGAGATGTGGTTCAATGGACCTCAGTGGCTAGTCAGCGACCAGTGGCCTGAACAAAAGCCACAAGTCATTGTGACCAATGTCACTGTTCCCACTGAGAACCCGGAACTACCTCGGACTTTGGTAATTGATCCTGCTCGGTACTCTGAACTGAACAAACTTGTAGGTGTCACCCAAGTAGTGTTTGATTTTCTAAAGAAAATAGGAATCAAGCATAAATTCTCTAGTGCCCTAAGGTACTGGGTTAAAAGAGCTCAGACCGACACATTCGGGACAGAAATTGACACACGTTCTCACACAAGACAGCACATATATGACTTAATGCTTAAAGTCAATATGTTGAATATGAATTAGTAAATATGTGATATATTCCCAGTTACTTTTTTTTCCAAGGCCCAAACTCTTCCTCACGTACCAACTTGCGTCTCACAGTACCCGTCCGTCAACCTAGATAGCAGAATAGTCGTCATTGGTTCAATTATAAGGAAAATTGTACTTTTCAGGTCCCACATGGGTTGTGAAATTTACCTACTATTGTCCATACTCTTAGAATATTATAGATCAGCTACTTCCTATTGAAGGTTCGTAGTTTTGTTTTGAGAAATATTAGTTGTTCTTAGTAAATTATAATAAGCACTAAAAATTATTACATAGAATAACAGTCCTTCACCAATCAATATTATATACCATAGTTGGTGCTTTACAAATCTTTAAAGGATGTTTTGTAGGAACGCTAACAGAAAACGATGGTTCATTGGAATGTCTATGGGGTAAACTACTCTAAACAAGATGGTATTGTGTCTACTATACCAACTACAGGATCGGTATATTGTCCACTACCACCTGTTAGGTGAGTAAGGGGTGCAATACTACCCACAGGATGGGTATGAGGGTCACATCCACCCAGAGGATGAGTATGGGGATCACATCCACCCACAGGAAGGGTATGGGGTCCAATACCACCCACAGGATGAGTATGGCGTCCACTACAACCCACAGGATGGGTATGGGGCTCCAACCACCCATAGAATGGGTATGGGGCTCCAACCACCCATAAAATGGGTATGGGGTCCAATAACACCCACTGGATGTGTATATGGCGTCCATTGCCGCGCGTCGAGCTCGAAAACCGCAGCATTCATCTCAGAACCATGCCTATTTCACGCAGATTCCTTAATAAACGTAAAAGTTTTATATGTCACAAGAAAGATAGAAATATAAGCTTCATTCTAAATACCTTACCATGGGCATATTTAAATTTAAACCGAAGATACGTGTACTTTTATAATAGCCGAGCTCCGACCCCGGACAGATCGATCGACCGAGCAACTCTCTCTCAGAACAATGTTTATTTCACGTGAATTCGTTAGTAAACATATATGTTTTATATGTCTCAAGAAAGACAGACATATAAGCTTCACTTTAAACACTTTACTATAGACATATTTAAATTTCTAATGAAGATTATTGTATTTTAAAAATTACGGAGCTCCCACCCCGTACAGACTGAACGACAGAGCAACTCTCTCTCAGATCAATGTTTATTTCACGTAAATTCGTTAATAAACACAAATGTTTTATAAGTCTTAAGCAAGATAGAAATAAGAGCTTCATTTTAAATACATTACAATAGACATATTTATAGCTCAAGTGAAGATACATATGTTTTTATAGTAGCGCTCAGTAGCTTGTCGGGCATGGAGTGCAGACGCCTACGCACTTGCCGATATATTGTATAATTAACAAAGATACGCTAATAAAGCCTAAAATCTTATATGCCTCCAGAAAGACCGATATATGAACATTATTATAATTGCACCAAATGAAATATATCATGTTCGAGAACAAAGATATATCAATTTTAAATTAAGTTTCGACTCTCTCTCGGGTGAGAGAGATGGGGCGACTCTCGCCCCATCTATTGGAGATTCTGTGCACTAAATACCCAAAGCTACTCAAACCCTCCTAGCATTATTTAAGTAATGAAGTAATATGGTATATTTACTCACTATAATGTGGGTGCTAAATGCAGAACATGAGAAAACATATATTTACTCCAAACTAATATAATTTCATTATGAAATAAGTAGCATCAAAGGAAGTCGATGGTCCAAGCAGCAATGTTGTGGAGCGACTTATCCAAGATATATCGTTGTTTGGAAAGTGTTTGTTGGCATATCCAGTTGTCGCACTTCTCTGCTCAAATTATCACAAATTTAAATTATAATGTTAACAAGTAGAATACGTATTTTTAATAAAATCTAACATAACTAGCCAGAAAACATTTAACATTAATTAAAAAATATATGTTTGGAAGTTAAATCGACTTCATAGGACAATGGTTTTGTTATATATACTCGTTATTCGTTGACATGCGTTCGCTACTTAAATTACCATGTACTGTACTTATGTAAAATCTCCCATGTCTCTTCGCTCATCTCACCGAATATTGTTTAATTAATTGAGATTCACAAATAAAGCTAATAATTGTATATGTTATCAAAAAGGGAGAGCTTAGTTTAGTTCATTTATTATGCACTCCATACCCATCCTATGGACGATAGTGGAGTGTTACAGAGGCACATAATGGGCTCAGGGAATGAGCCCCACAATTCATATAGCCAAGCAAGTTATAATCTTGATAAGCTAGTTACAAAAGTCAATGCACATTGTCACATCAACAATGGGCTCGAGTCCGACCACAAGTACAGTTTATAATTTAAGCAACTGACATATGGAGGGCTAGTGTCACAATTGATATGTTTATCCTACACATAACCCCCTCTCCCCCATCCAATGGGCAGCGGTGGATAGGTTACAATCAAGTCGTTTTTTGCGTTTTATTCAGAGATTAGATCTTATTGGGTGAGGAAAGATATTCATATTTTAAAGAAGGCTTCTTGGCTGATGCTCTCCATTGATGGAAAATATACAACCTTTTGAAAATCAATGTTAGTTTGATCTAGATATTGTAATTAACGAAAGTATTTATGTCATCTGAAAGGTAGAAATATAGGCTACATTTAAAATCCTTTGTCATAAATATAACTGAAGTGAAAACGAAGATATATGCGTTTTGATAGTTACTTGCTGGCTTGCTCTGAGAGTGTGAAGCCCTGCACACCAGCCAATAAATTGTATAATTAGTTTCCATATATTTTAATTAATCTTAAAAATCTATATGTCAGAAGAAAGGAAGATGTAGCCGTTAATGTGACAACATTTAAAAATATATATATCTTAAGTTAAATAAATAATACCACCTTATTGCCGGTGTCCGGACACATGAAAATTACCTAGGTATCAGTATCCAGCCAGGCGGGGATCACAGGCTGCACAATACTGATAAAATTATATAATGCACTACTTGTGGTCCATCTCGAACCCATTTATGATGTGACGACTTATAGTGAATTTTGAAACTAGCTCATCAAGATTGTAACTTGCTTAGCTAAATGAATTGTGGGGTTCGGTCCATTCATTTTCTTTCTTTATTATGCACCCCATAATACACATCCCGTGGGCGGTGGTGTAAAGGATTACAGAGGCACATAATCGGTTCAGGAACTGAACCCTCTAGTTCGTTTAGCTAAGCAAATAACAATCTTTTGACGCTAGTTACAAAATTATTAATGTACACATACTTATGCATACATGTACATATTCATACGTATACATATATACATACACATACATATTTAATCACCACCACAAATACACACATCAGTAATCTTTTGTGTCACAAGTGATTCAACAAGAGGCTCACAACAGTCACTATACAAGGCACTTTACATTTATGGTGAGTCACACAGTTACTAGTCTTGCTGCACACCCACCCAACTGGGCGGCAGCTTTACAGTCATGTACTCCACACCCACCCAACTGGGCGGCAGCTTTACAGTCATGTGCTCCACACCCACCCAACTGGGCGGCAGCTTTACAGTCATGTGCTCCACACCCACCCAACTGGGCGGCAGCTTTACAGTCATGTGCTCCACACCCACCCAACTGGGCGGCAGCTTTACAGTCATGTGCTCCACACCCACCCAACTGGGCGGCAGCTTTACAGTCATGTGCTCCACACCCACCCAAATGGGCGGCAGCTTTACAGTCATGTGCACCACACCCACCCAACTGGGCGGCTGCTTTACAGTCATGTGCTCCACACCCACCCAACTGGGCGGCTGCTTTACAGTCATGTGATCCACACCCACCCAACTGGGCGGCTGCTTTACAGTCATGTGATCCACACCCACCCAACTGGGCGGCAGCTTTACAGTCATGTGCTCCACACCCACCCAACTGGGCGGCAGCTTTACAGTCATGTGCTCCACACCCACCCAACTGGGCGGCAGCTTTACAGTCATGTGCTGCACACCCACCCAACTGGGCGGCAGCTTTACAGTCATGTGCTGCACACCCACCCAACTGGGCGGCAGCTTTACAGTCATGTGCCGGACATGTGTCCGGACACCGGCGATTGTGTGGTATTGGCTATTTATTTAACCATAACTTTGCATTCATTTAATAATTATATTAAGATATGTTTTCCTTGAAATGTAGTTACATTATCGTCTACATGGCTTTATTCTGACATAAAGACCTATGGCGTTACTTTGCATATATGCAAAGTAATTATAAAATTGATTGGCTTGTGTGGAGGCCTTCACACTCCCTGAGCGAGCCATCAAGTAACTATAAAAAGGCATATATCTTAACTTTCAATTCAGTTATATTTATGCCAAAGTATTAACATGCAGCTTATATTTATGTCTTTATGATGACATAGAAAACTTCGTTTATTACAATATCTAGATTAAATTAACATTGATCTTCGGAAGGTCATAGTTCCCATATCGGTAAGGAGAGCGTCGGCCATGAAGCCTCACACGCCACTAAGTCGGGCATGGAAGGATATCAACAAGATCAAAGGGAAAAATGCTGCAGAGATCTCGTACCCTAATCCTCTGCACAGAGCAAATGAGCTTGTTGATGCTTGGGCCACGACTTCCAGCTTTGACAGTCTTCCTCTACCCTCACAGAATGAATTAAATAATAGATATACTGATAGGGCAAGGCTCCTTGACTTCACGCGTCATCAAGAGGATGACTGTGACATGCTTTTACTGAATACGAACTAGATTCTGCTCTACATAAAGGCAAAGCTACATCACCCGGGGAGGATGGAGTTACTGACGGCATACTGCATATGCTTCTGCTAGTTCCAGGGAATACCTTTCTTCAATTGTATAATATGAGCTATGTAACTGGGGAGCTTCCTAAGTCATGGACCAACAGTGTTATTATTCCCATTCCTAAACCTCACCAGCCGAGTGCTTTTCGCCCAATCTCCCTCACTAGTTGTCTATAAGTGTCTTGAGAGGATGGTTCTCAACCGTCTCCTTTACAAAATTATTAATATGTTGTCTCCCCAGATATATGGCTTTATGCATGGAAAGAGTGTACATCACTGTATTACCACATTCCTCACCCTGCATACTGATAGGTCATACACCACTTTCCTAGATCTTAAGTCAGCCTTTAACATTGCTAACCCACACGTCATTCTGAGAGAACTTGCTAAAATAAATGTTGGAGGATGGCTTCTACGGTGGATAAGAGGCTATCTATCCAACAGGAAGTCATCTGTACTGTTCCATGGGCATAGGAGTGTAACGAGATTTTTTGAACTTGGCACTCCACAGGGAGGTGTCCTCAGTCCTACTCTGTTCAATGTGTTAATCAGTGCACTTTTAAACTTTGTAACTAGAAGGTCCAGCGAACACATCATTAGCTATGTGGATGATATACTGATCCACACCAATGGGTATACCAACACCCAAAATGTTCTGAACTCTGTATTGTCCACATGTCAGGAACTATGCTTAGTCATCTCAGTAGAGAAAACAAAGATCCTGAACCGACACCCACCCAGACGGGGTGGGGCCGATCGCAAAATGCAGTTGGATGATGGCTCTCTGCTCGACTAGTTACCAGATACAAATACCTTGGTCTTGAGGTTCTACTGTACCGCAATGTTTAGCCAGACTGGGTCGCCAATGTAGAGAGAGGCTCCGTGCTCTCAAGGCTGTGGCAGGCTGTGGCAGGCAAACACAACTGTACTGTACAGTGTTATATATTTATTTCAATTTGAACAATTTTTAACATTAAAGGATACCTGGTTGATGGGGTTCTGGGAGTTCTTCTACTCCCCAAGCCCGGCCCGAGGCCAGGCTTGACTTGTGAGAGTTTGGTCCACTAGGCTGTTGCTTGGAGCGGCCCGCAGGCCCACATACCCACCACAGCCCGGTTGGTCCGGCACTCCTTGGAGGAATAAATCTAGTTTCCTCTTGAAAATGTCCCCGGTTGTTCCGGCAATATTTCTTATGCTTGCTGGGAGGACGTTGAACAACCGCGGACCTCTGATGTTTATACAGTGTTCTCTGATTGTGCCTATGGCACCTCTGCTCTTCACTGGTTCTATTCTACATTTTCTTCCATATCGTTCACTCCAGTACGTTGTTATTTTACTGTGTAGATTTGGTACTTGGCCCTCCAGTATCTTCCAGGTGTATATTATTTGATATCTCTCTCGTCTTCTTTCTAGTGAGTACATTTGGAGGGCTTTGAGACGATCCCAATAATTTAGGTGCTTTATTGCGTCTATGCGTGCCGTATATGTTCTCTGTATTCCCTCTATTTCAGCAATCTCTCCTGCTCTGAAGGGGGAAGTGAGTACTGAGCAGTACTCAAGACGGGACAACACAAGTGACTTGAAGAGTACAACCATTGTGATGGGATCCCTGGATTTGAAAGTTCTCGTAATCTATCCTATCATTTTTCTGGCTGTCGCAATATTTGCTTGGTTATGCTCCTTAAACGTTAGGTTGTCAGACATTATTATTCCCAAATCCTTTACATGTTGTTTTCCTACTATGGGTACATTTGATTGTGTTTTGTACTCTGTATTATGTTTAAGGTCCTCATTTTTACCGTACCTGAGTACCTGGAATTTATCACTGTTAAACATCATGTTATTTTCTGATGCCCAGTCGAAAACTTTATTAATATCAGCTTGAAGTTTTTCAATATCCTCAGCCGAGGTAATTTTCATACTGATTTTTGTGTCAAATCCGTTAATTAAATCCTTTAAAAAGGATAAATCCTTTAATTGGTTGAAATTGGTTTTAACATTCGAAATCTAATTTGTTGATGTTAAATAATATAATATGTTGATGTTGATAATATAAGGTTCAAATTTATTAAGATACATACTTTAAAAACTATTTCTATTTGATACCAACAGTATCACGTTAAGAGAAGCGTCTCGCCTTGCTAACCCAAGTATAAAATATATAAAGAAACGGTGCAACTGTACTGGTATCTGCAGTACAAATTTATGTCCCTATTTAAAAAAAAAAATAAACTGAACCAATCACTGCCACTCCTCACACCAATGCAACAATAAGGAGAGTGATAACAGTGCTTCACATTCGACAATGTTAAATTATTTAACAAATGACGAGATAATGAACATTGGAACAAATGTACAGCTCTCTGACCTTCATATAAAATCTGCATGTGACCTCATCAAACAAACTGTGCCAAGCCTAGAAGGCCTTCATGACCCAGCGTGGTAGCGGGACCTCTCCTGGCCAGTTACAATTGGTGAATTTATTCAAATTATCCAAGTTGATGGTTGTCACTGGGCCACCGTTTCCAACATTGGAGTAACTGGACAAATTAACATATACGACACCAGGCATAAATTACCATCCAAATCTACTGAAGTTATCTTGTATGCTCTTGCTAATTGCCAGGATGATAAGCTGATATGCAATATAATGAATGTCAGCAGAGACAAGGACTCAAGTATGAGTAGGGTATATGCTGTGGCGTTTGCTGCATCACTTGCAAGTGGTGTAGATCCGGTGAACCTCGTATGATATGCAGAATGAGACAACATCTTCAAGAGAACTTTAAAGGAAAGTGTCTCATCTCATTCCCTGCAGCTCAGACACTGAGAAGAAAACGAATCATCCGGTCATGCTCGATGGAAGTGTACTGCATTTGCAGAAAGCTAAATGATTTGAAGCTGAGGGTATGCTGTGACCGTTGCAATATTTGGCACCATGGATCATGTGTAGGTGTTACAGAATGTAATGATGATTCGTGGATTTGTTTCTTGTGCGCTAGCAAGTTGTAAATTATAATTTGAAATACTTAATTAATACATTATTATTATTATTATTATTATTATTATTATTATTATTATTATTATTATTATAACCTTACCAAATGCTTTGCTGAATCAAATAATGTTATTACTTTCAATGTGTTACAATAGCATAATTAAGTGCTGCAACTATCAGGTCTTTTATATAGTCGGTATTTGTTATATTCTGTACTCTTTTAATGTTATTTAAATTTCAAATAGAAATAGTTTTTAAAGTATGTATCTTAATAAATTTGAACCTTATATTATTTAACATCAACAAATTAGATTTCGAATATTAAAACCAATTTCAACCAATTAAAGGATTTATCCCTTAATGTTAAAAATTGTTCAAACTGAAATAAATATATAACACTGTACGGTACAGTTGTGTTTAATTATGTTTTGCGATTCCTTTGGAAAAGGTATTTGTGCACCAAGTACTACTAGGTCATTATGAGATATGCTGAATGTTGTCAATATACCATCTGAATACGCCTCACTTTGCGTTAATCATTGAACGTCCTAATGATTAAGGTCCCCAAAAGGACTTAATCAGACCTCAGTGGATATTTTTACTCTCCCTCTCTCTCTCTCTCAGAGCATCCCTTTATGTGTTGTATGTGGGTGCTGAAGTTCAGTCTCTTGTCTATGTACCCAAGCAAACTACTGTGGAAATGTGCAGGACAAACATATCAATTGTGACACTAGCTCTCCACATATAGCATTTGCTTAATTTAGAAACTGTACTTGTGGTCGATCTCGAACACATGTTGTTGATGTGACGATGTGTTATGAATTTTGTGGCTAGCTCCTCAAGATTGTAACTTGCTTAGATAAATAAATTGTGTGTTCAGTCCCTGAACCCATTATGTGATAAATTAACTAAACTAAAAACTATAGTATGGCGACGAAACCTGAACTGCATAATGTAAATAGGGATTAACCAGAAAAAGATATAGGTGAAGAATAACACCAGGTAACTGTAAAGCTGCAGCCCAGTTGGGTGGGTGTGGAGCACATGACTGTAAAGCTGCCGCCCAGTTGGGTGGGTGTGGAGCTAGACTAGTAACTGTGCGACTCCTCATAGATGTAAAGTGCCTTGTATAGTGACTGTTGTGAGCCTCTTGTTGAATCACTTGTGACACAAAAAATTACTGATGTGTGTATTTGTGTGGGTGATTAAATATGTATGTGTATGTATATATGTATACGTATGTATATGTACATGTATGCATAAGTATGTGTACATTAATAATTTTGTAACTAGCGTCAAAAGATTGTTATTTGCTTAGCTAAACGAACTAGAGGGTTCAGTTCCTGAACCGATTATGTGCCTCTGTAATCCTTTACACCACCGCCCACGGGATGTGTATTATGGGGTGCATAATAAAGAAAGAAAATGAATGGACCGAACCCCACAATTCATTTAGCTAAGCAAGTTACAATCTTGATGAGCTAGTTACAAAATTCACTATAAGTCGTCACATCATATATGGGTTCGAGATGGACCACAAGTAGTGCATTATATAATTTTATCAGTATTGTGCAGCCTGTGATCCCCGCCTGGCTGGATACTGATACCTAGGTAATTTTCATGTGTCCGGACACCGGCAATAAGGTGGTATTATTTATTTAACTTAAGAGATATATATTTTTAAATGTTGTCACATTAACGGCTACATCTTCCTTTCTTTTGAAATAGATTTTTAAGATTAATTAAAATATATGGAAACTAATTATACAATTTATTGGCTGGTGTGCAGGGCTTCACACTCTCAGAGCAAGCCATCAAGTAACTATCAAAACGCATATATCTTCGTTTTCACTTCAGTTATATTTATGACAAAGGATTTTAAATGTATCCTATATTTCTACCTTTCTGATGACATAAATACTTTCGTTAATTACAATATCTAGATCAAACTAATATTGATTTTCAAAAGGTTGTATATTTTCCATCAATGTGTAAGTTTGTTACAAATGGAGAGCCAAGAAACCTTCTTTAAAATATGAATATCTTTCCTCACCTAATAAGACCAAATCTCTGAATAAAACGCAAAAAAAAAACTTGATTGTAACCTATCCACCCCTGCCCATTGGATGGGGGAGAGGGGGTTATGTGTAGGATAAACATATCAATTGTGACACTAGCCCTCCATATAAATCAGTTGCTTAAATTATAAACTGTACTTGTGGTCGGTCTCGAGCCCATTGTTGATGTGACAATGTGCATTGACTTTTGTAACTAGCTTATCAAGAATATAACTTGCTTGGCTATATGAATTGTGGGGCTCATTCCCTGAGCCCATTATGTGCCTCTGTAACACTCCACTATCGTCCATAGGATGGGTATGGAGTGCATAATAAATGAACTAAACTAAGCTCTGCCTTTTTGATAACATATACAATTATTAGCTTTATTTGTGAATCTCAATTAATTAAACAATATATCACAGAGCATGTAGGGTTCGGTGAGATGAGCGAAGAGACATGGGAGATTTTACATAAGTACAGTACATGGTAGTTTAAGTAGCGAACGCATGTCAACGAATAACGAGTATATATAACAAAACCATTGTAATATGAAGTCGATTTAACTTCCAAACATATATTTTTTAATTAATGTTAAATGTTTTCTGGCTAGTTATGTTAGATTTTATTAAAAATACGTATTCTACTTGTTAACATTATAATTTAAATTTGTGATAATTTGAGCAGAGAAGTGCGACAACTGGATATGCCAACAAACACTTTCCAAACAACGATATATCTTGGATAAGTCGCTCCACAACATTGCTGCTTGGACCATCGACTTCCTTTGATGCTACTTATTTCATAATGAAATTATATTAGTTTGGAGTAAATATATGTTTTCTCATGTTCTGCATTCAGCACCCACATTATAGTGAGTAAATATACCATATTACTTCATTACTTAAATAATGCTAGGAGGGTTTGAGTAGCTTTGGGTATTTAGTGCACAGAATCTCCAATAGATGGGGCGAGAGTCGCCCCATCTCTCTCACCCGAGAGAGAGTCGAAACTTAATTTAAAATTGATATATCTTTGTTCTCGAACATGATATATTTCATTTGGTGCAATTATAATAATGTTCATATATCGGTCTTTCTGGAGGCATATAAGATTTTAGGCTTTATTAGCGTATCTTTGTTAATTATACAATATATCGGCAAGTGCGTAGGCGTCTGCACTCCATGCCCGACAAGCTACTGAGCGCTACTATAAAAACATATGTATCTTCACTTGAGCTATAAATATGTCTATTGTAATGTATTTAAAATGAAGCTCTTATTTCTATCTTGCTTAAGACTTATAAAACATTTGTGTTTATTAACGAATTTACGTGAAATAAACATTGATCAGAGAGAGAGTTGCTTTGTCGTTCAGTCTGTACGGGGTGGGAGCTCCGTAATTTTTAAAATACAATAATCTTCATTAGAAATTTTAATATGTCTATAGTAAAGTGTTTAAAGTGAAGCTTATATGTCTGTCTTTCTTGAGACATATAAAACATATATGTTTACTAACGAATTCACGTGAAATAAACATTGTTCTGAGAGAGAGTTGCTCGGTCGATCGATCTGTCCGGGGTCGGAGCTCGGCTATTATAAAAGTACACGTATCTTCGGTTTAAATTTAAATATGCCCATGGTAAGGTATTTAGAATGAAGCTTATATTTCTATCTTTCTTGTGACATATAAAACTTTTACGTTTATTAAGGAATCTGCGTGAAATAGGCATGGTTCTGAGATGAATGCTGCGGTTTTCGAGCTCGATGCGCGGCAATGGACGCCATATACACATCCAGTGGGTGTTATTGGACCCCATACCCATTTTATGGGTGGTTGGAGCCCCATACCCATTCTATGGGTGGTTGGAGCCCCATACCCATCCTGTGGGTTGTAGTGGACGCCATACTCATCCTGTGGGTGGTATTGGACCCCATACCCCTTCCTGTGGGTGGATGTGATCCCCATACTCATCCTCTGGGTGGATATGACCCTCATACCCATCCTGTGGGTGGTATTGCACCCCTTACTCACCTAACAGGTGGTAGTGGACAATATACCGATCCTGTAGTTGGTATAGTAGACACAATACCATCCTGTTTAGAGTAGTTTACCCCATAGACATTCCAATGAACCATCGTTTTCTGTTAGCGTTCCTACAAAACATCCTTTAAAGATTTGTAAAGCACCAACTATGGTATATAATATTGATTGGTGAAGGACTGTTATTCTATGTAATAATTTTTAGTGCTTATTATAATTTACTAAGAACAACTAATATTTCTCAAAACAAAACTACGAACCTTCAATAGGAAGTAGCTGATCTATAATATTCTAAGAGCATGGACAATAGTAGGTAAATTTCACAACCCATGTGGGACCTGAAAAGTACAATTTTCCTTATAATTGAACCAATCACGACTATTCTGCTATCTAGGTTGACGGACGGGTACTGTGAGACGCAAGTTGGTACGTGAGGAAGAGTTTGGGCCTTGGAAAAAAAGTAACTGGGAATATATCACATATTTACTAATTCATATTCAACATATTGACTTTAAGCATTAAGTCATATATGTGCTGTCTTGTGTGAGAACGGGTTGCCTAAGCAGGTCTCATCAAACACTGTGAATTCACGGGAAAGGAGTTAATTACCCTAATTAACAAGATGTGCCAATAATCCACTGTCCTCAGACAGGATATGATTAATACAACGATTTATGCTAGCTCCACGACCTCGCTTTACCGAGTCACCGGAGCTCTCCAATGCTAATTACTCCACTAATTAACATGAGCCACTAATTGCTATACCCCTGAAAGGTAATTAGTCTCGAGCATATTACGTTAACACAAATACTGGCAGACTCTGACAGAACCTCTCCCACTACGTGAATTCATGATGAGAAGGCTAATTACATAATTAGCTAGAGTGGTCAATTAATTGTCACATGGACAATTAATGGCTCCCGAGACGTATTTCATTCTAGCTCAACACTGTTCTATCTTATAACAGCCCTCACTCACTCCACAATACTAAGTGTGCACCCCTTATCCAGTTAATTACCCCTTAATTAACTCACTGAATCCTTAAGTCCTCAACATAACTTAAAGAAACAAAGTAACCCCAGCGTTACATAGGTCACACTACAATGGCATGCAACATCATAACAGCACTGCCCACATATGGTTGCGGCTACTGCAACTCACTAATTACTGTGCCCACACAATAAAAACACATGGTCGTGCAACACACACAAGTATACTAATATTACTGCCCCTCCCCCTCTTTTACTTCTCGCACCTGATTGCACAGGAATACTGTGAACACACACATACCTCAGCCAGGCAATTAACCCATCAATTGCCTGCTCTCAATAAGTACTGTGCATTCCCCTGAATAATCCTAGACGTCCCTTAAACCCTCAACACAGTTCCTGGGGCAATAATATTGTATAAACTGATAACAACACTGCAAAAACCTGCAACATAATGATGCCGTCAGCATACCCCACATGCTAATGACATCATTAGGTAATCAGTCAGCAATCACACCTACTGACTTACCACACAACACAGTACATAAACATGCAAATGAACACATAGGAATGGCATTCACATAATCAATGAAAATTAAATCACCAAGTAATGTGCTAATGTGCAACTAATTACACAGACTTCAGGGGTCCCCACTGACATCCCTGCCTACCTCTAATGATTATAATTTTGCTGTACTCTATGGCATTAATCCAGCCTGAACGATTATATAGAATCGACAGGCTGGATCACTTATATGGTAAATCTCTACACTGACTGGTCACATACACTAGTCAGTCTACACACTTATATAAATAACTGAAAACTCACACCCCAGAAGTGACTCGAACCCATACTCCCACAACTGGTATGTACAGGGACGCCTTAATCCGCTTGACCATCACGACCGGACATAAGGAAGTGATAGCCGAGGCTATTTGAACCACTTCCCCGCCGGCACTCGGATGGTAATCTTGGGCATAGCATTTTATCAAATCACCTCATTCTTTGGGGCACACGTGAGGAACACAAATGCAAACAAGCCTGAATGGTCCCCAGGACTATATACAACTGAAAACTCACACCCCAGAAGTGACTCGAACCCATACTCCCACAACTGGTATGTACAGGGACGCCTTAATCCGCTTGACCATCACGACCGGACATAAGGAAGTGATAGCCGAGGCTATTTGAACCACTTCCCCGCCGGCACTCGGATGGTAATCTTGGGCATAGCATTTTATCAAATCACCTCATTCTTTGGGGCACACGTGAGGAACACAAATGCAAACAAGCCTGAATGGTCCCCAGGACTATATACAACTGAAAACTCACACCCCAGAAGTGACTCGAACCCATACTCCCACAACTGGTATGTACAGGGACGCCTTAATCCGCTTGACCATCACGACCGGACATAAGGAAGTGATAGCCGAGGCTATTTGAACCACTTCCCCGCCGGCACTCGGATGGTAATCTTGGGCATAGCATTTTATCAAATCACCTCATTCTTTGGGGCACACGTGAGGAACACAAATGCAAACAAGCCTGAATGGTCCCCAGGACTATATACAACTGAAAACTCACACCCCAGAAGTGACTCGAACCCATACTCCCACAACTGGTATGTACAGGGACGCCTTAATCCGCTTGACCATCACGACCGGACATAAGGAAGTGATAGCCGAGGCTATTTGAACCACTTCCCCGCCGGCACTCGGATGGTAATCTTGGGCATAGCATTTTATCAAATCACCTCATTCTTTGGGGCACACGTGAGGAACACAAAAGTGTGAGTTTTCAGTTGTATATAGTCCTGGGGACCATTCAGGCTTGTTTGCATTTGTGTTCCTCACGTGTGCCCCAAAGAATGAGGTGATTTGATAAAATGCTATGCCCAAGATTACCATCCGAGTGCCGGCGGGGAAGTGGTTCAAATAGCCTCGGCTATCACTTCCTTATGTCCGGTCGTGATGGTCAAGCGGATTAAGGCGTCCCTGTACATACCAGTTGTGGGAGTATGGGTTCGAGTCACTTCTGGGGTGTGAGTTTTCAGTTGTATATAGTCCTGGGGACCATTCAGGCTTGTTTGCATTTGTGTTCCTCACGTGTGCCCCAAAGAATGAGGTGATTTGATAAAATGCTATGCCCAAGATTACCATCCGAGTGCCGGCGGGGAAGTGGTTCAAATAGCCTCGGCTATCACTTCCTTATGTCCGGTCGTGATGGTCAAGCGGATTAAGGCGTCCCTGTACATACCAGTTGTGGGAGTATGGGTTCGAGTCACTTCTGGGGTGTGAGTTTTCAGTTGTATATAGTCCTGGGGACCATTCAGGCTTGTTTGCATTTGTGTTCCTCACGTGTGCCCCAAAGAATGAGGTGATTTGATAAAATGCTATGCCCAAGATTACCATCCGAGTGCCGGCGGGGAAGTGGTTCAAATAGCCTCGGCTATCACTTCCTTATGTCCGGTCGTGATGGTCAAGCGGATTAAGGCGTCCCTGTACATACCAGTTGTGGGAGTATGGGTTCGAGTCACTTCTGGGGTGTGAGTTTTCAGTTGTATATAGTCCTGGGGACCATTCAGGCTTGTTTGCATTTGTGTTCCTCACGTGTGCCCCAAAGAATGAGGTGATTTGATAAAATGCTATGCCCAAGATTACCATCCGAGTGCCGGCGGGGAAGTGGTTCAAATAGCCTCGGCTATCACTTCCTTATGTCCGGTCGTGATGGTCAAGCGGATTAAGGCGTCCCTGTACATACCAGTTGTGGGAGTATGGGTTCGAGTCACTTCTGGGGTGTGAGTTTTCAGTTGTATATAGTCCTGGGGACCATTCAGGCTTGTTTGCACTTATATAAATATATATATATATATATATATATATATATATATATATATATATATATATATATATATATATATATATAACTACTTGTGTGGTACCGTGTACAACATCCATCTCCAGGTACATCCCAACCAGTCACCTGGACGACAGTACAGACAGCTGTCTCTCAGCTGTTTCCTCTCTGTAACAACTTTTATTGTACTCACGGCTCCTTAAATCCTCAACAATCCTTTCCCTGGTCACTACCTCTCTGGCTGTAAACACTTAGCTCGCTCCTCGTGCGAGGTGTGGCCCTAGAATGTCCAGGGAAGGTGGCCAAAACATATGGCCAAGGCATGTGGCCACAGCGCCCCTCCCGAGCTGAGAGAGGGGGGTTGGGTGGCCTGGGGTGGCCGGGTAGCGCATGACGTCACAGCACCCCACCGGCTGAGCTGGCGGCCCGGGTGGCCTGGGTGGGTGGCCTCCACCCGCGGGCGGGCGCGCACATGGGTGCCGCCCACAGGAGTACCCTCACGGCTGGGGAATCTCAACCCCATCACTCTAGAACCTGCCTGGCTCAACACTGTGGTGACAATGGCCGGCGGCGTCCCCATACTGACGCAGCCTGGTGGAATGCAAAGTCCAACATGGGCCTGTAATATCACATACGCGTACACTGCCCAACATCAATTGTCCATTGCCACTAGACAGGATACTCGACACACCTGTTACACCATGAGGCTCTGCCAGCCTGCCTCATGCGTTCACACAGTCAACTGTCTCTTAGCTTTTTACTGTTTCTTCCGTAAATCCCTGGCCCCAATTCTAGGCCTTGACACAACCCCTGATGGCAGGAGTGCCACCAATCGAGTAATTTGGACGACAGAAGCGATTAACAGGGGGTGGAGGTGGCTGGGTGCCACCTCCCCCCAAACACTACTTCCTCCGCTGGCCGCCCAATTCAAACTGAAGATTTGGCGGGCTAAGGGAACTCAAGATGCCTATACCTCCTTACTACCATGCCTAGACCAATCAGCTTGAAGCCCGCACGGCTCCTAGTGGTGCCGGTCCAATCACCTCTCTCCATCACCCTCGGGCGTCCTGTGACGTCACAAGGAGGGTGAGGCCTACCCCACTGCCCCTCCCCTCCCCCTGTAAAACCGTTGGGAGAGTCAAGTACCTCCCTACACCACTCCACTCTCAACTCCCATCCTATTTCACAGAAACAGGAAAATCTCTGTAATTCTCTCTACAGAGCAATCACAGACTTCTAACTACTCTCAAGTGATAGTTCTTGACATAAGCTTTCATTGAACACCCAACACGCATATGTTATTTTGAAAGCTTCAGTTTCTAGAGTGCCTAGCCTAATCTAGAAACTAGGAAAAACTAGCTGAGGGATCTAGATCCCTCACAGGCAGAAGAATTCACTACAAACGACAAGAAAGTGTGTGAGGAACTGAATAAGAAATTCCAGGAGGTCTTCACCTTAGAGCAAGGGGAAATTCCAGAGAGATAAGAGAGGGAATAGTTAACCATGAACCACTAGAAGAGTTTGAGCTTATAAGTGTGGAAATAAGGAAGTTGTTACTAGAATTGGATGTGACAGAGGCTATAGGCCCAGATGGAATCTCCCCTTGGATACTAAACGAAGGAGTAGAAGCGCTGTACCTGCCACTCTCCATAGTGTATAACAAATCATTGGCAACAGGGAAACTACCAGAAATTTTGAAAGCAGCTAATGTAGTCCCGATATACAAGAAAGGGGATTGACAGGAGGCACTGAACTACAGGCCAGTGTTCCTAACCTGCATACCTTGCAAACTGATGGAGAAGAGTGTGCGAAGAAAGCTAGTGGAACATCTGGAGCGAAAGAACTTTGTAACACAGCATCGACATGGGTTCAGGGATGGCAAGCCCTGCCTCACAGGGTTAATTGAATTCTACGACCAGGCATAAAAAATCAGACAAGAAAGAGAGTTGTGGGCATACTGCATTTTTTTGGATTGCCAGAAAGCCTTTGATACCGTACCACACAAGAGGCTAGTGAAAAAGCTGGAGATGCTGGATGGAGTGCAAGGGAAAGTACTCCATTTGATAAGGGAGTACGTAAGCAACAGAAGACAACGAGTCACTGTGAGGGGTGAGGTCTCAGATTGGCGAGACGCCAAAAGTGGAGTCCCGCAGGGGTCAGTCCTTGGACCTATACTGTTTCTGATATATGTAAATGATCTCCCAGAGGGTATAGACTCGTTTCTCTCAATGTTTGCTGACGATGCAGAAATTATGAGGAGGATTGAAACAGAGGATGATAGTAGGAGGCTACAAGATGACCTAGACAGACTGAATGAATGGTCCAACAAATGGCTGCTAAAGTTCAAGCCGAGTATATGCAAAATAATGAAACTAGGCGGTGGAAACAGGAGGCCAGACACAGGATACAGAATAGGAGATGAAGTACTTCATGAAACGGACAGAGAGAAAGATCTCGGAGTTGATATCACACCAAACCTGTCTCCTGAAGCCCACATAAAAAGAATTATGTCTGCGGCAAATGCAAGGCTGGCCGATCATAACAGCCTTCAGGAACCTGTGTAAGGATTCTTTCAGAATCTTGTATTCCACATGTGTAAGACCAATCCTGGAGTATGCAGCACCAGCCTGGAGCACGTACCTTGTCTAACACAAGATGAAGCTGGATAAAGTACAGAGGTATGCCACTAGACTAGTCCCAGAACTAAGAGGCATGAGAATTACGAGGAAAGGCTGCGGGAACTGCACCTTACGAGACTGGAAGACAGAAGAGTAAGGTGAGACATGATCACTACCTACAAAATCCTCAGGGGAATTGACAGGGTAGACAAGGATAAACTATTCAACACTGATGGTATGCAAACAAGGGGACACAGGTGGAAACCGAGTACCCAAATGAGCCACAGGGACGTTAGAAAGACCTTTTTCAGTGTCAAGAGTAGTTAACAGGTGGAATGCATTAAGCAGTGATGTGGCGGAGGCTGACTCCATACACAGTTTGAAATGTAGATATGACAGAGCCCAGTAGGCTCAGGAATCTGTACACCAGTTGATTGACAGTTGCGATGCGGGACCAAAGAGCCGAAGCTCAACCCCTGCTAGCACAAATAGATGAGTACAAATAGGTGAGTACACACGGACACACAGCAGTAGTTTCAAATAATTATATGACAAAGAGTACTTGTAAGACGGGACACCATGAGCGTAGCTTTCATCCTGTAAATACACTTAGATTACAGATACACACGAAGTGACACCACCACCACTCCTCTTGTCTCCAAGAGCACACGTAGTGACACCACCACCACTCCTCTTGTCTCCAACAGCACACGTAGTGACACCACCACCACTCCTCTTGTCTCCAACAGCACACGTAGTGACACCACCACCACTCCTCTTGTCTCCAACAGCACACGTAGTGACACCACCACCACTCCTCTTGTCTCCAACAGCACACGTAGTGACACCACCACCAATCCTCTTGTCTCCAACAGCACACGTAGTGACACCACCACCACTCCTCTTGTCTCCAACAGCACACGTAGTGACACCACCACCACTCCTCTTGTCTCCAACAGCACACGTAGTGACACCACCACCACTCCTCTTGTCTCCAACAGCACACGTAGTGACACCACCACCACTCCTCTTGTCTCCAACAGCACACGTAGTGACACCACCTCCACTCCTCTTGTCTCCAACAGCACACGTAGTGACACCACCTCCACTCCTCTTGTCTCCAACAGCACACGTAGTGACACCACCACCACTCCTCTTGTCTCCAACAGCACACGTAGTGACACCACCACCACTCCTCTTGTCTCCAACAGCACACGTAGTGACACCACCACCACTCCTCTTGTCTCCAACAGCACACGTAGTGACACCACCACCACTCCTCTTGTCTCCAACAGCACACGTAGTGACACCACCACCTCTCCTCTTGTCTCCAACAGCACACGTAGTGACACCACCACCTCTCCTCTTGTCTCCAACAGAGCACATTTTTCACATCATTAGTACAATTTTTATTCAATTTCAGAAATTCCAAATAAACTCTAGATTTCGGCCTTACAGCTATCTACACTACTTTTCTTGCCCCAGATAAGAACAATATTTTGCTCATTTCTCATCACCTCGACTCGTACTCCATATTTTTGTTCAAGGTATCTGATTGTTGTGCCTTTGGGGCCAATGAGACGGGGGTGGAACTTATCGGGGACGAACAAAATTGAATGGACAATTTCTGAAGCCTATCGTGTATTATTTGCTTGAAGTTGATATCTTTCCTTCCTCTCGTCATTTTGCTTCCAACTTGTAATTAAATTTTACATCTCAGTTTTGAGGGCGTCCACTCCATGTTTCTCACCCTCCATGAACATCGTCCCGGTGATGGATTGTGTTGCTGGAGTAGTTGGCTTTCCTCCGTCATTACTACTCAACTTAATCAAAACTTTATACTTATTTTCTAATTTGTATACATTTGATCCACGTGCACCAATAATTCGGCTGCGGTATTTGTTGGGAAACAAAAAAATTTCAGAAACTATTTTAGATCCATCTATTGGGCCATTCATTCCAGGAGGATAGAAGGCTTACAGGGGGCTCTATTTATGGGTGATTGGGGCCCCTTGGGTTCTTTCAGAGTGGCAAGTTTCATTGATGTTCCCTTGCGATATGGTGCTCCACTGAGGTCTTCCTTGGGGATTATTAACTTGTGGATTATGGAACTGCACTTTTCTTGTTTTCATGTGTTCTTGCTCCCACATTGCAAATAAATTTTGCATCTCAATTTTGAGGGCGTCCACTGCACGTTTCTCACCCTCCATGAACATCGTGCCGGTGATGGATTGTGTTGGTGAAGTAGTTGGCTTTCCTCCGTCATTACTACTCAACTTAATCAAAACCCTAAATTTATTTTCTAATTTGAATACATTTGATCCACGTGGCCCAATAATTCGGCCTCGGTATTTGTTTGGGAACAAAATTTGTTCAGAAACTATTTAAGAACCATCTTTTGGGTCATTCATTCCAGGAGGATTGAAGGCCGACAGGGGGTTCTATTCTTGGGTGATTAGGGTCCCCTGGGTCCCCTGAGAGAGGCGGGTCCCATGGGGAATATTCCCTTTGGAAAGGATGGTCCCTTGACTCTTTTAACCCCTTGTTAAAGGGGTTTCGTGGGGAAGATCTTGCTTTGTTAGTGAAAGATCCTTGGGTGGATCTTCCCTTGTCCGGAGGCATTCCTCGGGGTGATCTTCCCTTGTCCGGAGGGATTCCTCGGGGTGATCTTCTCTTGTCCGAGGGGTTTCCTCGGGTGGATCTTCCCTTGTCACCTCTAACGACCCCAAAATCACTTCACGTCTCCTCTACATTTTGGAGCAGGTATTGCTACAAAAAATATTAGTTACTGAACCCGGCAGCAACAGGAAGCAAGATAGGAGAAAATCAATGATGTAGATAATATTGTAAGGTTGGAAGTGTTGATGCATAGCTGTATTGGCGGTGGGGATATGGTGTTGTAGAATGTTGTAGTGGGGGGAGGAGAGTGTTGTAGTGGGGGACGAGAGTGTTGTACAGTGTTGTAGTGGGGGACGAGAGTGTTGTAGTGGGGGACGAGAGTGTTGTAGTGGGGGACGAGAGTGTTGTAGTGGGGGACGAGAGTGTTGTAGTGGGGGAGGAGAGTGTTGTACAATGTTGTAGTGGGGGACGAGAGTGTTGTAGTGGGGGACGAGAGTGTTGTACAGTGTTGTAGTGGGGGACGAGAGTGTTGTACAGTGTTGTAGTGGGGGACGAGAGTGTTGTACAGTGTTGTAGTGGGGGACGAGAGTGTTGTAGTGGGGGACGAGAGTGTTGTACAGTGTTGTAGTGGAGGAGGAGAGTGTTGTAGTGGGGGACGAGAGTGTTGTACAGTGTTGTAGTGGGGGACGAGAGTGTTGTACAGTGTTGTAGTGGGGGACGAGAGTGTTGTACAGTGTTGTAGTGGGGGACGAGAGTGTTGTACAGTGTTGTAGTGGGGGACGAGAGTGTTGTAGTGGGGGACGAGAGTGTTGTACAGTGTTGTTGTGGGGGACGAGAGTGTTGTACAGTGTTGTTGTGAGGGACGAGAGTGTTGTAGTGGGGGACGAGAGTGTTGTAGTGGGGGAGGAGAGTGTTGTAGTGGGGGACGAGAGTGTTGTAGTGGGGGAGGAGAGTGTTGTAGTGGGGGACGAGAGTGTTGTACAGTGTTGTAGTGGGGGACGAGAGTGTTGTAGTGGGGGACGAGAGTGTTGTAGTGGGGGACGAGAGTGTTGTACAGTGTTGTAGTGGGGGACGAGAGTGTTGTAGTGGGGGACGAGAGTGTTGTACAGTGTTGTAGTGGGGGACGAGAGTGTTGTTGTGAGGGACGAGAGTGTTGTTGTGGGGGACGAGAGTGTTGTACAGTGTTGTAGTGGGGGACGAGAGTGTTGTAGTGGGGGATGAGAGTGTTGTACAGTGTTGTAGTGGGGGACGAGAGTGTTGTAGTGGGGGACGAGAGTGTTGTAGTGGGGGACGAGAGTGTTGTAGTGGGGGACGAGAGTGTTGTACAGTGTTGTTGTGGGGGACGAGAGTGTTGTACAGTGTTGTAGTGGGGGACGAGAGTGTTATACAGTGTTGTTGTGGGGGACGAGAGTGTTGTACAGTGCTGTTGTGGGGGACGAGAGTGTTGTACAGTGTTGTTGTGGGGGACGAGAGTGTTGTACAGTGTTGTAGTGGGGGACGAGAGTGTTGTACAGTGTTGTAGTGGGGGACGAGAGTGTTGTACAGTGTTGTTGTGGGGGACGAGAGTGTTGTAGTGGGGGACGAGAGTGTTGTTGTGAGGGACGAGAGTGTTGTTGTGAGGGACGAGAGTGTTGTTGTGAGGGACGAGAGTGTTGTTGTGAGGGGACGAGAGTGTTGTTGTGAGGGACGAGAGTGTTGTTGTGAGGGACGAGAGTGTTGTACAGTGTTGTTGTGAGGGACGAGAGTGTTGTACAGTGTTGTAGTGGGGGACGAGAGTGTTATACAGTGTTGTTGTTGTGGGGGACGAGAGTGTTGTACAGTGCTGTTGTGGGGGACGAGAGTGTTGTACAGTGTTGTTGTGGGGGACGAGAGTGTTGTACAGTGTTGTTGTGAGGGACGAGAGTGTTATACAGTGTTGTTGTGGGGGACGAGAGTGTTGTACAGTGTTGTTGTGAGGGACGAGAGTGTTATACAGTGTTGTTGTGGGGGACGAGAGTGTTGTTGTGAGGGACGAGAGTGTTATACAGTGTTGTTGTTGGGGACGAGAGTGTTGTACAGTGTTGTTGTGGGGACGAGAGTGTTATACAGTGTTGTTGTGGGGGACGAGAGTGTTGTACAGTGTTGTTGTGGGGGACGAGAGTGTTGTACAGTGTTGTTGTGGGGGACGAGAGTGTTGTACAGTGTTGTTGTGGGGGACGAGAGTGTTGTACAGTGTTGTTGTGAGGGACGAGAGTGTTATACAGTGTTGTTGTGGGGGACGAGAGTGTTCTACAGTGTTGTTGTGAGGGACGAGAGTGTTATACAGTGTTGTTGTGGGGGACGAGACTGATTGTACAGTGTTGTTGTGATGGACGAGAGTGTTATACAGTGTTGTTGTGGGGGACGAGAGTGTTGTACAGTGTTGTTGTGAGGGACGAGAGTGTTATACAGTGTTGTTGTGGGGGACGAGAGTGTTGTACAGTGTTGTTGTGGGGGACGAGAGTGTTGTTGTGAGGGACGAGAGTGTTGTTGTGAGGAACGAGAGTGTTGTTGTGAGGGACGAGAGTGTTGTACAGTGTTGTTGTGAGGGACGAGAGTGTTATACAGTGTTGTTGTGGGGGACGAGAGTGTTGTACAGTGTTGTTGTGGGGGACGAGAGTGTTATACAGTGTTGTTGTGGGGGACGAGAGTGTTGTACAGTGTTGTTGTGGGGGACGAGAGTGTTATACAGTGTTGTTGTGGGGGACGAGAGTGTTATACAGTGTTGTTGTGGGGGACGAGAGTGTTGTACAGTGTTGTTGTGAGGGACGAGAGTGTTGTACAGTGTTGTTGTGAGGGACGAGAGCGTTGTACAGTGTTTTTGTGAGGATTGACAGTGTTGTACAGTGTTGTTATAAGGGACGAGAATGTTGTACAGTGTTGCTGTGGGGGACGAGAGTGTTGTACAGTGTTGTTGTGAGGGACGAGAGTGTTGTACAGTGTTGTTGTGAGGATTGACAGTGTTGTACAGTGTTGTTATAAGGGACGAGAATGTTGTACAGTGTTGCTGTGGGGGACGAGAGTGTTGTACAGTGTTGTAGTGAGGATTGACAGTGTTGTACAGTGTTGTTGTGAGGGGTTGAGAGTGTTGTACAGTGTTGTCGTGGGGGAACGAGAGTGTTGTGTTATGATCCCAGGTAGCCGAAAAACGAGTCTCCCCTTTCTGAATTATTCTCTCAAGCCTGACCTGACTAGAAGGTCAAGGAAATATAGAGGTGAAGACACAGATGTAAAATAGTTGGTTGGATTTGATAAACAATTTAAGATAATGGGTGGTGAATAAGAAATTAGATAAGTGACTGGTTATGAGATGTGGATAATTTGCTGGAGGTGTGAGGCTCGCTTAGAGAGGAGCTTAAGTCACTTGAGTACCAGACATCACGAGGGGAAGCTGCGCTCCGTGTGAGCTCCTGTCAGAGAGAGACCCCTAGTGATATATCTCCAAGAGAAGGGAAGTGTGTAAACGTTCCAGCTGTGGAATCAAGCTGGGAACGTTGTGGTCTCAAGTCCTGGACGGCGAGGAGTGTTTATTAAGCCGGCTAGAGACATTATCATGGGCCGTTGGAGTGCCCTGATCAGACCCCGTCCGAGGGATAGGGCCCTCGACTAGACAATTTGTGGTAAGCACGATATAAGCCAGTCTATAGTGATTACTTGTAGTTGGTCGTGTGCCCAGCGACAGTAGCGTATGGTTATTGATAAGTTAGACATGTTTTGGTAAGGCAGGAAGCCTAAATAAGAGGACGGAGATGAGAGAGACAGCTGGAGGGACGAGCAGCACTTCCTCTCCTGTCGACCGTCTGAAGCCAACTGACTGGCGGGGACCCTCCCAGAGTTTAGGAGCCAACCGCCGGGCAAGGCGGAGCATGGACCAGCCCAAACGGGGGAGTCCACTCTCACAGCATATAGAGAGCAGATAGATGTTGGATGCAAACATATTGTGTGGATTATTTCGTCTATGTGTTTATAATGAAACATTTTTATTGGAGTGTCAATGGCTTGCAGGTTTGTCTTTGGGAAGAATTTGCTGAGAACTTCGAAGCCAGCACAGAAGGAGTAGTTGATGAGACTCCAAGGTAGTGGAAGAGTAGGACCTCGAGCTATGAGGAGAAGCAGTGAAGAAGAGTGTCACGTGCTTCTGTAATACCAGTGGCGAAACTCCAGGTTCTGTTCGAGGAAACTTCATGGTGTAGCAGCCAGGAGAGCTGTGGAGGACCCTAGTAGAAGTGGTGAAGCACCGTAGTTGCTCAAGGAAGACTTCATGGTGTAGCAGCCTGGAGGAGCTGCGGAGGACCCTGGTAGTTAAACCCCGGAAGAACTTGAAGATGTCAGGGTAGTGAGCTTCCAGATGTGGAAGGGAAGTTCTAGTTGATTACTGGTAGGGAGTTGGTAGAGTGTTTGGTTGTCATTAGCGTGCAAGACGCAGTGAAAGGTGAGTGATTTCTTGCCATTTTTATGCCAAGGAGTACTTATACTGAAGTATAGAGTTACGGTCGTAGGCTGGATTACCTACAGAGACATACATATGTGATCTAGGACTGATAGGGTGATCGATTGATCATTGTTGTATATCAAGGAACATTTATACTAATATTTATGTTATTGCATTCATACTCTGATTTTCCGTGTACGTGTTTACAGATATATATTCTCTTGCTGATAGTGCAACATTGTATTATAAGACTTGACCTACTTGAGGAGGTTGGTAGTATTAGGTGGTGAACCCGGAGATAGGATACCACTTGATAAGCAGATGATTGAGTTCTGATGGTGTTGGAGTGCAACCTGACTGAAATAGTATAGTGTAGGATTCATTATTATTATTATTATATGTGTGTATGTATTGTGTATGTGCTTTGTCCAGTAAATGTATTCAAATTTGCTGGTGTTTGCCCTTGTCCTAGTGAGGCTTCCCAGGAAGTAGTAAAGAAGGAGAGAGAGAAAGAGAGAGAGAGAGAGAACCAAGAACCACCACTGTGGACAGGGTAGGACGGAAAACTAATAAGTCAAAGGGGATTGCGGAGATCATATCACATAAGGAGAGAGTGGGGAGTCACAGCGGCTCGAGTGGGTGTGTGCACATGACAACGAGGCTAAGTGTTTGAGCCGCATCCCCTAAACGTGTGATGTTGAGCCCCTCTCCAAGAGCCAGAAGCGCCCAGTGTGATCTCCTGGTAAAGTATAAGCACTCTACCAAATTTTGGGTTGGGTTGTCCATAGAGAAGGATCAACGACACAACTCCAACCCACAACATAATAAAAATTGGGGGCCTGTCCGGGAGAGTGAACTGACACACCCACACCCTGTCCAAGAGTGGATTTGTACACCCCTTGTTGAAATAGATACACTGTGTGACCGAAGGTGTATATTCTCTCTCTTGGGAAGACTCACAGGACAAGATGGATAAGGTGCAAGCATTTATGGAGTCAGGCAAGCCTGAGGTCATGGAAAGTTGCACCAGGGATCAATTAAAACAAATAGCAGAAAAATGTGGCATTAGGATGAAAGCATCTAAAGTAGCTGGGATGAAGGATGAGATCCTGAGGCAGTTGAGAGCCAAGAGTGAAGCGACAGAACAAGGAGCCCAGAAAGGAGCTGAAAGTGGAAAGGAGGATGATGGGCAGGATGAAGTGAGATCCCAGGGATCGAGTAGGAGCAGTAAGAGTAGCCGCAGTAGCATGAACAGGAGTCTGGAAAGGTTTCAGTTAGAGCTCCAGATGCAGCGTGAGGAGAGACAGTTCCAGCTGGAAAAGATGAAATTAGAACTCCAGATGAAAAATGAAGCCGAGAAGGAAAAAGAGAAGACCAGGCTGGAAGTAGAAAAAGAGAAAACCAGACTGGAGGTAGAAAAAGAGAAAGCAAGACTAGAGATGGAGAAAGAAAAAGAGAAAGTAAGACTAGAGGTGGAAAAAGAAAAAGCCCAGGTCGAAAAAGAAAAAGAGAGAACAAAACAAATGCAGATAGAAGCGAACAGAACCTTGGCTGAACAAAGGATTGAACATGGGTTGCCAGAGAGTACCACCCAGGTATCACACTCACCAGATGTTAGGGTTAGGGAGAAGGACATTCCCTTGTTTGTTTGCGAAGAGGCAGAGAGCTTCTTCGAGCATTTTGAAAAAGTAGCCAGCATCAAGGAGTGGCCACAGGAGGAATGGGCCCCAGCTAGTCCAGTTAAGATTGACTAGTGCAGCCAGGGAGGCATACACCCAATTGTCACTGGAAGAGTGCCAGGATTATGCCACGGTAAAGAGCAGCATACTGCGCTCGTTTCAGCTAACCTCAGAAGCTTATAAGAAGCGCTTCAGAGAGATGGTGAAGGTTGGAGCATGTACTTTTGCTGAGACAGCAAGAGATCTGGAAAGACGATTCCAGAAATGGATTGAGGCTGCCGGAGTTAGATCTTACACTGACCTGAAGCAATTGATGGTCATGGAAAAGTTCTTAGAAATGATGCATCCCGAAACAAAGTTCAAGATCCAAGAAGCGGGGGTAAAAGAGGTGAAAGATGCCGCAGATAGGGCGGATATGATTATTGAAGCATACAAGAGCTTGAGGGAGAACAGAGTGAGAAGCGAGGCGAGACGCAGCAATGGCAGACCCAGAGGAGTCTGGGGTGAGAAGAATTTTGATAAATGGGCAGATAAAAGTAAGTACCCTAAAACTCAGAAGAGTAGATCGTGCACTTCGTCTGAAAGTGAGGATGGAGGAGCTAAACGAGAAACTAATCGTGATCCAGGAAATCAAGAGTCCAGTAAAGCCCCACAGAGTGCAGGTAGTGTGCCTGGCCCGAGGAACTTTCATGCGAGTGGTCAAAGTCAGAGCCGCTCTGGTACATATAGAAGAGACTTTTCCCAGGTGAGGTGTTACAGTTGTAACGGATTGGGTCACGTGATGCGAGACTGTAGGCAGGGCAAGAGAGTTGTGACCCTGGCCATGTGTGACCCCCGAAGTAAATATACTAATGTGTTCCAAGACAAACCACAGAAGGTGAATTTAGTGAACGAGAGTTATAGGCCGTTCATCAGTAAAGGTTGGATCAGTATAGGAGGCCAACCTGAAGTAGAAGTTGGTATCTTAAGAGATACCGGAGCTCATCAGAGCTTGATTACGAGAAGCCTGATTGGGAATGATAGACAATTAGCTGGCAGTGGGAAGATGAAAGTATATGGGTTATTGTCTGAGAGTGACATGCCCGTATGTGCTGTCCAGCTAAGGTCGAAATATGTGTCGGCAGAGGTGATGTTGGGAGTATGCCCCGACATACCTATTCCAGGAGTCCAAGTGATCCTGGGGAATGACTTGTGCAGGACAAAGGTGTTGCCAAGAGTCATGGCGGAAACTGTGCCAGAGGAGTGCCCAGAAGGCCACAGCACGGGTGGGACACCTGAGAGTGTGAACCTGACTGACATCCGAGGAGATGAGTCAAGAGACCGCCAAGCCATTGAGAACCCTGTCTCGGTAGTGATGAAGGCAGAGGTGGCCGACGAGGAACACGCTGGAGAAAATGAGACGGTGTCGATTCAAACGGTAGAAGATATCGACGTAGATATAGCGTGGTTATTTGAGGAAGGTCCGACTCACGAAAATGGAGTCTCGGTGAGGTCAAAAGTGAAGATGAACCAGCCAAAGAAGACTCATGTGAAGAGAGGGGACCTGAATAGAGCCCAGACTGCTGAAATTAAGAGTTGGAAGGCAAATACAACTGTGCTGAGTAGTGATGAGGAAGGATATGGACGTACTGAGGACTGGAGTAGAGCGTCAAGTTGTCCACGAGCACAGAAGCATATGGATGGTGGAGTTAAGTTGTTTGAGATGTCAAGAGTTGACATGTTTCACAGAAAACGTGGAGAGATAGTGAAGAAGAGTAATAGCCGAGAAAATGAAAGGAGAAGAGACAGTATTTGTGGAGAGATGCTTACGAGCACTCTAGGAGAGGTAAAGCGACATGTACTGTCGAGTACTGTTGGGTGTAGTACACTGCTCGAAGAAACTTTTAGGGAACGAAGAAGAGTTGAAGTAGAAGAAATGGAGTTGTATAGAGGTGAGAAGTGTGGGAAGAGGATGATGATACAAGCATGGAGGAATAGAAGAAAGCCGAGGACTCGATGGAAGTCAAACAGGATGAGGATCGGATAAATGAGGAGACGAAAGGGAGGATCGTCGGTGAAGACGAGGGAGTGAAGTATGATGACAGGAGACGGACGTATAATGGCAGTAGATGGAAGTGTGAAGACGACAGAGGAGGTACAGACAGTAAATGTCTGACTCTGGACGTGAAGAGAAGACGACGAGGAAACGGAGGGTGGAAACAGTAAGTAGAGTGGACCGATGGAGTGCAGGCGTCGAAGAAGGACAGCCTAGCCAAGAGGTGCCAGAGAAGTCAGATCGTTTGTGAGAAGATCATGTTTCTGGCGAGTTGTGAGCCAGATATTGCAAATTACAAGGCACGACCGGATGTGCAGTGTACATCGATGATATTGTAGTGTTCGCTGATTCCTGGAAGGATCACGTGGATCGACTTTTAGATTTGTTCGATCGATTGGAGAAGGCCAACATGACGATCAACTTAGCAAAAAGCGAGTTCGGGAGAGCCCGCCTGGAGTACCTTGGATATATAGTAGGGCAAGGCGAGGTTGCTCCGGTAAGAACAAAGGTGGAGGCCATTGACAACTTCCCGGTGCCTAGGAGTAAGAAAGAATTGTTGAGATACCTCGGTATGATTGGATATTACCGGAAGATCTGTGGAAATTTCTCCACCATAGCCGCTCCTATGACGAGTTTGCTATCAAAGAGCAGGAAGTGGGAGTGGAATGGAACAGCACAAGAAGCGTTTGAAAAGAACAAAAGACTGTTGACCGAGGTGCCTGTACTAGTGTCGCCCAATTTGAAGCACCGTTTACGTTATTTGTAGATGCCAGTGATATAGGGGCTGGAGCTGTACTGACGCAGCAGAGTGATGGAATTTACCGCCCCGTGTCCTTCTTCTCGAAGAAGTTCGTTAAGCACCAGAGGTCGTACAGTACAGTCGAGAAGGAGACTCTGGCCCTGGTGATGGAATTGAAACATTTTGAAGTGAATGTGAGTGGCGGAGGACACCCAGTGACGGTGTATACAGACCATAACCCCCTAGTTTTCCTGAGGAAAATGAAGCATGCGAATCAGAGGTTAACCAGATGGTTTTTATTGCTCCAAGAGTATGACCTGGTGATAACGCACATAAGAGGGCGAGACAACGTAGTGGCTGATGCGTTATCTCGAGCCTAGCCACTAGAATAATTCTCAAAAACAAGGGGGAGGGAGTGTTATGATCCCAGGCAGCCGAAAACGAGTCTCCCCTTTGAGAATTATTCTATCAAGCCTGACCTGACTAGAAAGTCTAGGAAATATAGAGGTGAAGACACAGATGTAAAATAGTTGGTTGGATTTGATAAACAATTTTAGATAATGGGCAGTGAATAAAAAATTAGATAAGTGACTGGTTATGAGATGTGGATAATTTACTGGAGGTGTGAGGCTCGCTGAGAGAGGAGCTTAAGTCACTTGAGTACCAAACATCGCAAGGGAAACTGCGCTCCATGTGAGCGCCTGTCAGAGAGGGACCCCTAGTGATATATCTCCAAGTGAAGGGAAGTGTGTAGACGTTCCAGCTGTGGAATCGAGCTGGGAACGTTGTGGTCTCAAGTCCTGGATGGCGAGGAGTGTTTATTAAACCGCCCAGAGACATTATCGTGGGCCGTGGGAGTGCTCTGATCAGACGCCGTCAGAGGGATAGCACCCTCGACTAGACAATCTGTGGTAAGCACGATTTAAGCCAATCTATAGTGATTACTTGTAGTTGGTCGTGTGCCCAGCGACAGTAGCGTATGTTTATTAATAAGTTAGACATGTTTTGGTAAGGCAGGAAGCCTAAATAAGAGGACGGAGATGAGAGAGACAGCTGGAGGGACGAGCAGCATGTCCTCTCCTGTCGACCGCCTAAAGCCAACTGACTGGAGGCGGAGGACCCTCCCAGAGTTCAGGAGCCGACCGCCGGCAAGGTGGAGCATGGACCAGCCCAAACGGGGGAGTCCACTCTCACAGCATGTAGAGAGCAGATAAATGTTGGATGCAAACATATTGTGTGGATTATTTCGTCTATGTGTTTATAATGAAACATTTTTATTGGAGTGTCAATGGGTTGCAGGTTTGTCTTTGGGAAGAAGTTCCTGAGAACTTCGAAGCCAGCACATAGGGAGTAGTTGATGAGACTCCAAGGTAGTGGAAGAGTAGGACCTCGAGCTTTGAGGAGAAGCAGTGAAGAAGAGTGTCACGTGCTTCTGCAATACCAGTGGCGAAACTCCAGGTTCTGTTCGAGGAAACTTCATGGTGTAGCAGCCAGGAGAGCTGTGGAGGACCCTAGTAGAAGTGGTGAAGCACCGTAGTTGCTCAAGGAAGACTTCATGGTGTAGCAGCCTGGAGGAGCTGCGTAGGACCCTGGTAGTTAAACCCCGGAAGAACTTGAAGATGTCAGGGTAGTGAGCTTCCAGATGTGGAAGGGAAGTTCTGGTTGATTACTGGTAGGGAGTTGGTAGAGTGTTTGGTTGTCATTAGCGTGCAAGACGCAGTGAAAGGTGAGTGATTGCTTGCCATTTTTGTGCCAAGGAGTACTTATACTGAAGTATAGAGTTACGGTCGTAGGCTGGATTACCTACAGAGACATACATATGTGATCTAGGACTGATAGGGTGATCGATTGATCATTGTTGTATATCAAGGAACATTTATACTAATATTTATGTTATTGCATTCATACTCTGATTTTCCGTGTACGTGTTTACAGATATATATTCTCTTGCTGATAGTGCAACATTGTATTATAAGACTTGGCCTACTTGAGGAGGTTGGTAGTATTAGGTGGTGAACCCGGAGATAGGATACCACTTGATAAGCAGATGATTGAGTTCTGATGGTGTTGGAGTGCAACCTGACTGAAATAGTATAGTGTAGGATTCATTATTATTATTATTATATGTGTGTATGTATTGTGTATGTGCTTTGTCCAGTAAATGTATTCAAATTTGCTGGTGTTTGCCCTTGTCCTAGTGAGGCTTCCCAGGAAGTAGTAAAGAAGGAGAGAGAGAGAGAGAGAGAGAGAGAGAGAGAGAGAGAGAGAGAGAGAGAGAGAGAGAGAGAGAGAGAGAGAGCCAAGAACCACCACTGTGGACAGGGTAGGACGGAAAACTAATAAGTCAGAGGGGATTGAGCAGATCATATCACATAAGGAGAGAGTGGGGAGTCCCAGCGGCTCGAGTGGGTGTGTGCACGTGACAACGAGGCTAAGTATTTGAGCCGCATCCCCTAAATGTGTGACGTTGAGCCCCTCTCCAAGAGCCAGAAGCGCCCAGTGTGATCTCCTGGTAAAGTATAAGCACTCTACCAAATTTTGGGTTGGGTTGTCCATAGAGAAGGATCAACGACACAACTCCAACCCACAACATAATAGTTGTACAGTGTTGTTGTGAGGGACGAGAGTGTTGCACAGTGTTGTAGTGAGGGACGAGAGTGTTGTACAGTGTTGTTGTGGGGGACGATAGTGTTGTACAGTGTTGTTGTGAGGGACGAGAGTGTTGCACAGTGTTATAGTGAGGGACGAGAGTGTTGTACAGTGTTGTTGTGAGGGACGAGAGTGTTGCACAGTGTTGTAGTGAGGGACGAGAGTGTTGTACAGTGTTGTTGTGAGGGACGAGAGTGTTGTACAGTGTTGTTGTGAGGGACGAGAGTGTTGTACAGTGTTGTTGTGAGGGACGAGAGTGTTGTACAGTGTTGTTGTGAGGAGACGAGAGTGTTGAAGGATGAGAGTGTTGGAGATGGTTGTGAAGGATGAGAGTGTTGGAGATGGTTGTGAAGGATGAGAGTGTTGGAGATGGTTGTGAAGGATGAGAGTGTTGGAGATGGTTGTGAAGGATGAGAGTGTTGGAGATGGATGTGAAGGATGAGAGTGTTGGAGATGGTTGTGAAGGATGAGAGTGTTGGAGATGGTTGTGAAGGATGAGAGTGTTGGAGATGGTTGTGAAGGATGAGAGTGTTGGAGATGGTTGTGAAGGATGAGAGTGTTGGAGATGGTTGTGAAGGATGAGAGTGTTGGTGATGGTTGTGAAGGATGAGAGTGTTGGTGATGGTTGTGAAGGATGAGAGTGTTGGAGATGGTTGTGATGGATGAGAGTGTTGGAGATGGTTGTGAAGGATGAGAGTGTTGGAGATGGTTGTGAAGGATGAGAGTGTTGGTGATGGTTGTGAGTGACGAGATTGCTGAGATTGTTGCTCCTGCCTCCCTGTGTCAACAGTGTTATTTGCATACTAGCTGTACCCGGCCACGCGTTGCTATGGCTCAGCAACACATGTGCGTTGCTGAGCCACAACAACCTTCCCTGTCTCCCAGTCCTCCCCACCATTCCCCCCTCCCTTTGTGCTCCCCACCATCCCCTCGTACCCCTAACCATTCCTCACTCTTCCGTCCCATCGTCCTCCCCCCACCATCTCCCACTCCCCTGTCCCCTCGCTTCTCTACCATTCCCCCTCCCTGTCCCCTCGTCCTCCCTACCATTCCCCCCCCCCTCCTCGTTCCCTCGTCCTCCCCACCATCTCCCACTCCCGTCCCCTCGTCCTCCCCACCATTCCCCACCCCCTCGTCGAATGCATTCCCAAATGATCTGATGTTCCCATCGGAAAATTGGGAACATCAAGTGATCTGATGTTCCCATCACTGAAATATATGAAAAATAGTTAAGAAAAGGAAATGAAAAAATGAAAAAATATAAAAATAAACTCACAAAAGGAACAGTATAATAAACAACACAACTCAATTCCAAGACAATGTCACACAATATAATTAAATCAAAATGAAATTAAATCAAAATCTATGAAAATTTAATTTATCAATATAATCAGAAACATTGAAATGGAATTGTAACATATTTAGTATATCGTATGTTGCTCCTACGTGCAATAGATGGCGCTGTTAAAAAAAAAAAACATATTTTTTGTGAGATTCAAGTGCAGCGATATGTCACTTATGTTTTTCGTTACCCCAGTGCTCGATAAGCAATCCTTGAAAAAAGATTGACAAAGCTTAAACTACATTATCTAGAAAAGCGAAGACATAGGGGGTGACATGATAGAGGGGTGCGAGAATGGACATGACAAAGGGGGGACATTAATAGGCTATTAATACTATAAACACTAGACAGAACACGAAACAATGGGTAAAAATCAGACAAGTTTTAGATTTAGGAAAAAAAGTCCTGAGTAAATATTAGTTTGGTAACAGGGGGTAAACTCTAAGATACATATTAGTTCACGCTCTGTGTTGCTCACCTTTGTTACATGTAAATGGTTGATGATGGATTTCATTCATTCCTATGGTCATTAAACCATCTTTGGATGGGTACTATAAATATAAAGCTTCCAGGTCCACTGAATATTAATAGAGTAACATTATTGAAGTGTATACATGGAGATGAAAGGGGATATTAATAGGGAATAGACCTACTGCAGTTTATATATAATAGAGGTAGTTGATGTTATAGTTAATATACAATAATAGTCTTATACAAGGAAGATGAAGGTTGTCTGACGTCATTGACCATTAGCAATGTCGGTGCAGAGGTCACTGGGGTAACGAAATTCGGCTATGACAGGAGCCGGCCTTTCAATCCCCAGGCAAGTTGAAGACTGGCTAGATGATGATGTCTTTGACCATTAGCGATGTCTGTACAAGTGTCACTGGGGTAACGCAAAACACACGAGACAGGGCCCGGGCTTTTAATCCCCTTTAACAAACTGGCAGGACCTTGGAGGCAATCTTTTTATGTCACATTTTGGAAAATTATATATATGTATGAACGGAGAGGAAGATAAATGAATAAAAATATTAGGAGACTACGTGGTACTAATAAATTATATTTTTAAAACATACCCTAGGATAGATGCAACCGTCGGAAAAATTTAAAACACCCCTGATGCTTTATGTATACACTTCAATAATGTTACTCTATTAATATTCAGAAGGACCTGGAAGCTATATATTTATAGTACCCATCCAAAGATGGTTTAATGTTCCATAGGCACAATCAGAGAACACTGTATAATCATCAGAGGTCCACGGTTGTTCAACGTCCTCCCAGCAAGCATAAGAAATATTGCAGGAACAACCGTGGACATTTTCAAGAGGAAACTAGATTTATTCCTCCAAGGAGTGCTGGACCAACCGGGCTGTGGTGGGTATGTGGGCCTGCGGGCCGCTCCAAGCAACAGCCTGGTGGACCAAACTCTCACAAGTCAAGCCTGGCCTCGGGCCGGGCTTGGAGAGTAGAAGAACTCCCAGAACCCCATCAACCAGGTATCAACCAGATGCTATGACTGTGAGTGGGAAAAAGCAAAGCGCACAGGCATAGTCTCGTTTCCCACAATTATGATGTACGTTATCAATGTAACGTACGATTATGTTAGGTTGTTGGGTAGATTAGATACACAGTGTTTAGTGAGTTTCATATTTATTTAGTAGTCCTGGATACAGCAGTGTCGTAGACATTAAGACGGAGCTTGGATCAGAGCAGAGAGCCGAGGGTGGCCGGAGTCACGGAGCTCTATGTGGGAGAGCGTTGTAGCTCGATGCGATCCTAGTCTGCTGCCTGTTCCGTGTCGAAGCTGTAGCGTCTTGGATATGATTAGAACTGCCTACGCCGAGTGCTACATTCTTGACTGAATCCTTAATTCTTCGCCTCAGATTTCTTCGAAAATGCCTCAGTGAACAAGTGCTACCCCCTCTTCATTATTACCCAACAGCATTCTTAAATTAGCAGATCTGCCATTTGAGGAGATTCCCCGCATAGTGCTTATGAAAAACATCGATTTACTTAAATTAGAAGTTCGTGAATGTTTTATAGTGGTGGATAACTGTAAGTATGCCTTTCTCCAAGCCATTCCTCCTGAGTGGAACCGCTGTTTGATGGATTATTGTTACACTACTTTAAGGTCTACCTACATAAAGGTGAGTACTAAACTGGATTTAAAATTGAAGAAACTTATTCAACAAAGTAACTGGAGTAAACACTCCAACCGTGATTGATTTTGTTATCAACCTCTCGGATAGACAACTTGATAACACCACGATTACTGCATTAGGATATGGACTGAGCTTTGCCACGTCTAACAGGACAGTTAATTCTGTAGATATTGCCAAAGGTTTCTGTATTCTCGAAAAGTATAGTGATGTCTCAGTTGAAGATATTAATGTGTGCAAAGGTATGATATATGGTGTTTTACTTAACAATTCTGTACCTAATTGTCCAAGTCGATTTATTCATGCGTAAAAAAATCTCAAAAAAGATAATTCATTACATATTACCAAGGCTGAGAAGTCAAATGCAGTAGTTATTATGAATAAGGATGACTATGTTCGAAAAATGGAGTTACTCTTGGAAGACAGGGATACTTACCTATTGGTTAACAGAGATCCTGCTGAAAAAGTGATCGCACATTTTAACAAAACTCTCAAAACTTTGTGCAAAGGCGATAAAGAGTTGATTTCTAGGCTAACAAGTCGGTCTCGCTCTCTACCTTACATGTATGGTCTTATAAAAACCCATAATTCCAGTTAGACCGATTATTAGTCCAGTTGGTTCGGCGGCTTATAAACTCTCTAAGTGGTTGGTCAAAGTTTTGTCACCTATAGTTGGTACTATTGCCAACTCACACTTAACTAGCAATGTAGACTTAATTAATAAGCTATCCACACTAAATTTGAATTTTGATTTTAAACTAGTAAGTTTTGACGTGACTGCTTTATTCACTAAAGTACCTGTTGATGATTTGTTAGAATACCTACGTGAGGAACTGCCTAAATATAATTTGAGCTTGCAGACCAATAATGTGTTGGAACTTATCAAATTATGTATAAAAGACAATTATTTCAGTTTCAATGGAAAAAATTTCAAACAAACATTTGGAATGGCAATGGGCAATCCCCTTTACCAAGTTTTGAGCAATTTGTATATGGAGTTCTTCGAAACAAAAATCTTATCCAGGATTATCCGCTCTAATGTTGTTTGGTTTAGGTATGTCGATTATATTTTGTGCTTATGGCAGAGTAATCAAGACCATAAGTCTTTGGTACCTTCAATAAAATTCACAAGTGAGAATGAGGAGAATGGTACTCTTCCGTTTTTGGACATTATGATTCATAGAGTCAATAGAAGGTTCAAATTTAA
This sequence comes from Procambarus clarkii, assembly GCF_040958095.1. Classification (NCBI taxonomy): domain Eukaryota; kingdom Metazoa; phylum Arthropoda; class Malacostraca; order Decapoda; family Cambaridae; genus Procambarus; species Procambarus clarkii. The sequence goes on from NC_091155.1 coordinate 6,820,560, forward strand.
TGTGTATAGAAAACCTACCAACGTGGGGTCGTTTGTTCATTAATTTTCGAATCATCACAGTAAAGTTAAACAGGCAGTATTTTCAAGAATGTTTCTTCGAGCTTTGAGGGAATGCAGCCCTGAGTTTTTTGATAAAGAGATAGCTAAAATATATGAAATTGGGAAGAGTTTACTGTACCCTGTCGGGAGGGAGCCGGTCGGCCGAGCGGACAGCACGCTGGACTTGTGATCCTGTGGTCCCGGGTTCGATCCCGGGCGCCGGCGAGAAACAATGGGCAGAGTTTCTTTCACCCTATGCCCCTGTTACCTAGCAGTAAAATAGATACCTGGGTGTTAGTCAGCTGTCACGGGCTGCTTCCTGGGGGTGGAGGCCTGGTCGAGGACCGGGCCGCGGGGACACTAAAGCCCCGAAATCATCTCAAGATAACCTCAAGATAACCCTAAAATGTTTTTGGATTGTTCGTTTGGGAAAGTTAACGTACGTTTTATAATAATGTCTCCAAAGCGAAACCAGAAACTCATTGGTGGTACCTTATGCGATGGGATTTGAGAAACTTTCCCCAGTTTTTAAGAACCTTAATATAAATTTGATGTTCACTAATAATACGATCAAGTCTAATTTAATAAAAAAAAACTCCACTGGTACATCAGGTTGTGTGTATTCGATTCTCTGCAATGATTGTGAGTCTGTGTACCTTGGACAAACAGGAAAATCCTTACAATTACGTATGTCCCAACATGATTATAGTATAAGAACTGTCCAAACGTCTAATGCTTTGTATCTACATACAAGTTTGTGTGATCACACTATTAATTGGGATGGGGCGAAAAGCATTGCCAATTGCAATGGCTTTGTGGAACGGAATTTAATTGAGTCTGCCCTAATTAGTTAATGTCCAAATCTTCTCAATGTTAATACTGGTATGAACAAACTTGACCCAGTTTTAAGTTGCAATATTGCACAGCAGTTCAAGAAAAAACTATTATATAGAGAGTTACATTGTCTCATAACAATATTAATATATTTATGTGGGTTCAATGATGCTTTTTCTTTAATCTTTTATTCTTACCGCTTAAATCCTTCTGACCACTCTAAGCTAGTCTATACCTTTTTCTGATTATTTCTTTCCCCGGGAGATGGTGGTCAGGATCTAGTATCTGCCTCCACTCTTCCTTTGTGGTTTCTTTCAGTCCGGTCTACAAAGGCCCAGATCGACCGAAACGTTCATCTTTCTTTTTCATTTCACTGTGGATTTTTCATTCGGCTTGTAAAGGAGTGAGTAACACTACGGCACTGAGAGCTGGTCACTTGCTCTGGGTGTGTAAAAATGACCTGCCAGCTTGGAATATCCTAATAAACCTTCTAGATAACATGACGCATGAACGGAAAACATCATTCATTGGAAGCCTACCAGCCATCCAGAAGGAGTGGGAAAGGAACAACAACAATTCTAATATACCAGGGGCGGAGGCTATAGTCAGGGATAAAACTGAGGCTGAAGCTCAGGAAGTTGTAAACTCTGACTCAGTGGGCCCGGATGTAGATGACAGTAAACTACAAAGTGTAACAGACAGCACTGACAGCTCGATAGGTACAGACACTACGACGGTTCCCGATAGAGCAATTCAGAACAGAAGGACAGACTTATGCAAATTTTATGCAAAGGGCATATGCAGACATAGATATGCTGGTAATAAGAAAGGATTAGAATGCAGTTACCAACATCCCAAATTTTTTTTAAATATGCTTAGGAACGGTGAGTGTCGATTTGGATCAATATGTAGGTTTTTCCATCCTGACATGTGCCAAACCTCACTGGAGGACAGAAAATGCTATGACCTCAGCTGCCCACACTTTCACGTGAAAGGCACGGAACGCTACATAAAGAGCGGCAAGCAGGATAATGAATTTGGAGGAAACTCTATAAATTTTTTATACCAGACCGAAAGAGAATTCAAAAGGAGGAGCATGGAGAGTGTATAGAACTGGATGCCAGATCCACTTGCATTCCAGAATTACAGATACAATTACCCACCGAAAGGGAACTACAACTACGACAGACAACTGCCCTACAACAATCAGTACTGGTCAGAACAAACTCATTATGTCCACGAATAATGGGCTTGCCGAAATAGTCTCCCATTCAAACTATCACTAATAGAGTAACCTCATTCATCTTTGTCAACATACAAGGACTGAAAACAAGAACAACCAACAAAGTACAGTTCATAAATGGCCTCCTCACGGAGTCAAATGCAGTATTTGGAGCTTTCACAGAAACCCATGCAGGGGAATTGTTGGACAGTGAGATCTGGATTCCAGGATATAACCTATACAGGTATGATAGGAAAATTAGGTCACATGGAGGAGTGGGTCTGTATATTAGGGAAGACCTTGTATGCTCGGAGCTCCTAAACGTTACAAATGAGGTGGTAGTGGTACTAGGATTAAAAATAGAGAAAATAAATTTAGTGATTATTCTAATATACAAACCGCCAGATGCAACGGCTGAGGAATTCACAGAACAGATAAGCAAAATAGAGAATAGCCTTGATAATTTGGAGAACCCGATACCTGATATTATCTTCCTAGGTGACTTCAACTTGCCTAGTCTCAGGTGGAAAATAGCAAACAATAATATTATACCAGGAAATCTATCAGGACCTAACCAACCACAGATTAGAGAACTACTTAGATTTTGTGACAAATTTTCATTCAATCAGCAGATATCGGAGCCAACGAGAAATGAAAATATTTTAGATCTGGTCTTTACGAACAATGAAGACATTATCAGAGACATTACGATATCAGATACCACATACTCAGATCACAAGCTCATTGAAGTGAAAACGACTATCAATTCTCAGAATAGACCTAAAACGTTGATAAAGCGAGAGTAAATTTTATATATTAAAGTATTCAGTAAATTTAATTTTAATAATAAAAGGATAGACTGGGAGATAATAAACAGGGAACTTACAAACATTCCATGGGAAACTGTTCTAAGTAATACAAGTCCTACAGAAGGAATAGAAAAACTGACTTTGGAAGCATATCAAGTCTGTCTGAAACATGTTCCTTTGAGGAAAGCCAGAAAGAGATCCAACGTAGAAAGAGAACGCAGACGACACTATAAACGCAGGAAAAAAATAACGGAACTGCTTATGCAGACACGAATTTCCCGTCAAAGAAGGAATAATTTAAATAGGGAGACTGAAGAAATCGAGCGGAAATTGAAACACTCATTTGAAACTGAAGAAAGGCAGTTAGAACAGAGAGCAATTCAGGAAATAAAGAAAAAGCCAAAATATTTTTTCACATATGCGAAATCAAAAGCAAAAACCACTGCAAGTATTGGACCTATGAAGGTTCATACACGGAGGATGACAAAGAAATTAGTGAAATCCTAAAAAAGCAGTATGAGGACATGCTTAGCACTTCAATAAACAACATGAAAGTGAAAGATCCAGACAATTTCTTTATGCGGAATATTCAAACCCCTGTAAATATAACTGATATAAACACGAGCGCACTAAATTTTGAAAGAGAAATTGAAACATGCTCATGCACTCGGCCCCAGGTCCAGACTCATGGAATTCAATATTTATAAAGAAATGCAAAGTGCCGGTAGCACAGGCACTCAGTATAGTGTGGAGGAAGAGCTTGGACATGGGGGAGATACCAGATGCACTTAAAGTAGCAGACATAGCCCCTCTACACAAGGGAGGGAGCAAAGCATTGACAAAGAATTATAGACCAGTTGCACTAACATCGCACATTATAAAAGTATTTGAGAGAGTGATTAGGAGTCAGGTCACCAATTTCATGGAGACCAATGACCTTCACAACCCAGGCCAACATGGATTTCGAGCGGGAAGATCGTGCCTCTCACAGCTACTTGAGCACTACGACAAAGTCACTGAGGCATTAGAAGAATAACAGAATGCTGATGTGATATACACGGACTTCGCAAAGGCTTTCGATAAATGTGGCCATGGCGTGATAGCACACAAAATGAAGTCAATGGGAATAACCGTTAAAGTAGGACGCTGGATACTCAGTTTTCTGTCAAACAGGACTCAAGTAAGTAATTATCAATAGAAGGCACCAAACCGGCAAGGCTATGTAGCACCATCAAACAAACAGGACTCAGCGAGTAACGGTCAACCATATAAAATCTAGTCCAAGTGCAGTTAAAAGCTCTGTACCTCAGGGTACAGTTCTTGCACCGCTGCTTTTCCTTATTCTCATATCAGATATAGACAAAAATACAAGTCACAGCTTCGTATCATCCTTTGCAGATGACACAAAAATCAGTATGAAAATTATCTCGGCTGAAGACACTGAAAAACTTCAAGCTGATATTAATAAAGTTTTCGACTGGGCATCAGAAAATAACATGATGTTTAATTAACAGTGATAAATTCCAGGTACTCAGGTACGGTAAAAATGAGGACCTTAAACATAATACAGAGTACAAAACACAATCAAATGTACCCATAGTAGGAAAACAGCATGTAAAGGATTTGAGAATAATAATGTCTGACGACCTAACGTTTAGGGAGCACAACCAAGCAAATATTGCGACAGCCAGAAAAATGATAGGATGGATTACGAGAACTTTCAAATCTAGGGATCCCATCACAATGGTTGTACTCTTCAAGTCACTTGTGTTGTCCCGTCTTGAGTACTGCTCAGTACTCACTTCCCCCTTCAGAGCAGGAGAGATTGCTGAAATAGAGGGAATACAGAGAACATATACGGCACGCATAGACGCAAAAAAGCACCTAAATTATTGGGATCGTCTTAAAGCCCTCCAAATGTACTCACTAGAAAGAAGATGAGAGAGATATCAAATAATATACACCTGGAAGATACTGGAGGGCCAAGTACCAAATCTACACAGTAAAATAACAACGTACTGGAGTGAACGATATGGAAGAAAATGCAGAATAGAACCAGTGAAGAGCAGAGGTGCCATAGGCACAATCAGAGAACACTGTATAAACATCAGAGGTCCGCGGTTGTTCAACGTCCTCCCAGCAAGCATAAGAAATATTGCCGGAACAACCGTGGACATCTTCAAGAGGAAACTAGATTTATTCCTCCAAGGAGTGCCGGACCAACCGGGCTGTGGTGGGTATGTGGGCCTGCGGGAAGCTCCAAGCAACAGCCTGGTGGACCAAACTCTCACAAGTCAAGCCTGGCCTTGGGCCGGGCTTGGGGAGTAGAAGAACTCCCAGAAGCCCATCAAGCAGGTGTGTATATATATATAATATATATATATATGTGTGTGAGAAAGCTGCATGAACGCGCAAGCCATATATCACTAAGAACTCTTTGACCCGGCCAGGATTCGAACCCATGCCGTCCAGGATCACCCCTAAACGTACACAGTACCGTGACCACCGCACCAATGATCGTCTACAAGGATTGGTCAGTCTTGGCGCATATTAACTAAGCTCCCTGACTGACCAACCCCCGACGACATTCGTGGATCCATTTGGGTACAGTTTTTCATCAAATTCTGGCGCATGCACGGGCCGCACTGAGTCTAACATGTGTGAGAAAGCTGCATGAACGCGCAAGCCATATATCACTAAGAACTCTTTGACCCGGCCAGGATTCGAACCCATGCCGTCCAGGATCACCCCTAAACGTACTCAGTACCGTGACCCCCGCACCAATGATCGTCTATAAGGATTGCTCAGTCTTGGCGCATATTAACTAAGATCATTGGTGCTGTGGTCACGGTACTGTGTACGTTTAGGGGTGATCCTGGACGGCATGGGTTCGAATCCTGGCCGGGTCAAAGAGTTCTTAGTGATATATATATATATATATATATATATATATATATATATATATATATATATATATATATATATATATATATATATACATATATATACATACATACATACATACATACATACATACATACATACATACATACATACATACATACATACATACATACATACATATACACATAGGCATAGGCATACGAAAGGCAACTGAGGTAGCACTTCCAGCATTCTTATCCTCATGTACAGCAGCCAACGAATTGGTAGGGCAGATCCTACCAGAGCGTATGAGAGAGACAGCGGGAACTCATGATCAAACGTTCATCGAAGCAGCCAGACAATGGGACATTATTGCACACCCTCAACCCCGACCACAAGTCCCAAAAGACCACAAGCAGGCCCACTGGGATAGCCCCATAATGGAAAAGACTGTCACAACAATGATTGACAACGCTGATGCTGAAAACAAAGCCCGCCTCCTAGCGGTAACAGCACCCCACGCCGGGGATTTTGTATTTGCTGTGCCCAATGCAGGCCTGGGAACTCGCCTCAGTCATGACGCTCTCCGCATTGGAGTTGCTCTTTGCCTTGCCGCCCCCATCCTCACCGAACATAGGTGCATCTGCAGAACTGCGATGGCAGACCAATATGGTCGTCATGGTCTGGTATGTCGTAAATCACAGGGTAAAATTGCAAGACATGAAGAAGTTAACGACATCATCCAGAGGAGCCTCGCCACAGCCCGCTGCCCGCACAAAGAGAACCATACTTATCCAGACCTAACGACCCTCAGAAGCGCCCAGATGGGGTCACCTTGCTACCTTGGAAGGATGGTAAGCAAGTAGTGTGGGACTACACGTGCGCTGCCACACTGGCCAGTACCTACCTCCACTACAGCACACGTGAAAGCGGTGGTGCTGCTTCTTTCAGGGAATCACAGAAAATTATTAAATACAGAGGTCTAGCACACTGCTACAGCTTTATTCCGATCGGCTCGGAGACCCTCGGTTCGTGGGGAAAATGTGCATTGAAGTTCCTAAAGGAATAGGGGGACAAATTGATCAGCGCTACAAAAGACCAGAGAGCAGAAAGTTTCTTGTTCCAGCGCCTCAGTGTTGCGATTCAGAGGGGAAATGCCTGTTGCGTCTTGGGCACTAGTCCAACTTCAGAGGAATTCGAAGAAGTGTTTGACTTGCAACAATGATCGAACCCGTCTGTGACATTCATCAATGATTCCCATTGTCGTGATTTTCAAGAGATCCATAACCTTTAAGCACCTTTTTGTATTATTATTTTTGTATCAACCCATGTATATCTTGTAACCATCAAATACATAATAAAGCACAAAAAATAAAAAAGGAAGGGGGTGGTAGGAGAAAAGCACACAGAAACTGTATTGGAGGGGATCTAAACATTCCCTCTAATGCGTTATGCGTGGTTTCCTCCGAGGCTATGGGTCCCCCTTCTTCCAGCTAGAGGTGGTACTCCCTTCCATATTTTATATATATATATATATATATATATATATATATATATATATATATATATATATATATATATATATATATATATATATATATATATATATATATATATATATATATATATATATTATTAAATATGACCGAAAAAGTAAGATTAATAATTCTAACACGAATTTTCTCAATCTTTCGTACATTACGCTTCACTGTTGGAGGTAAATCAAAAATCACTTCTCCAAAATTCATTTTTATTTCTAGTCTGACGCGACACGGGCGCGTTTCGTAAAACTTATTACATTTTCAAAGACTTCACAAATACACAACTGATTAGAACTTACGTATCTCTGCTATTATATCTACATTTGAGTGAGGTGGGAGGGATGATGTGGCATATAGTGATGTGGCATTAACACAAGACAGAACATGAGGGGATATTAATAGGGTATTAAAAGTATCAACACAAGACAGAACAGAAACAATGGGTATTGAATAGAAGTGTTTGTAGAAAGCCTATTGGTCCATATTTCTTGATGCTTCTATATTGGAGCGGAGTCTTGAGGTGGGTAGAATATAGTTGTGCAATAATTGGCTGTTGATTGCTGGTGTTGACTTCTTGATGTGTAGTGCCTCGCAAACGTCAAGCCGCCTGCTATCGCTGTATCTATCGATGATTTCTGTGTTGTTTACTAGGATTTCTCTGGCGATGGTTTGGTTATGGGAAGAGATTATATGTTCCTTAATGGAGCCCTGTTGCTTATGCATCGTTAAACGCCTAGAAAGAGATGTTGTTGTCTTGCCTATATACTGGGTTTTTTGGAGCTTACAGTCCCCAAGTGGGCATTTGAAGGCATAGACGACGTTAGTCTCTTTTAAAGCGTTCTGTTTTGTGTCTGGAGAGTTTCTCATGAGTAGGCTGGCCGTTTTTCTGGTTTTATAGTAAATCGTCAGTTGTATCCTCTGATTTTTGTCTGTAGGGATAACGTTTCTATTAACAATATCTTTCAGGACCCTTTCCTCCGTTTTATGAGCTGTGGAAAAGAAGTTCCTGTAAAATAGTCTAATAGGGGGTATAGGTGTTGTGTTAGTTGTCTCTTCAGAGGTTGCATGGCTTTTCACTTTCCTTCTTATGATGTCTTCGATGAAACCATTGGAGAAGCCGTTATTGACTAGAACCTGCCTTACCCTACAGAGTTCTTCGTCGACTTGCTTCCATTCTGAGCTGTGGCTGAGAGCACGGTCGACGTATGCGTTAACAACACTCCTCTTGTACCTGTCAGGGCAGTCGCTGTTGGCATTTAGGCACATTCCTATGTTTGTTTCCTTAGTGTAGACTGCAGTGTGGAAACCTCCGCCCTTTTCCATGACTGTTACATCTAGAAAAGGCAGCTTCCCATCCTTTTCCGTCTCGTAAGTGAAACGCAGCACGGAACTCTGCTCAAATGCCTCCTTCAGCTCCTGCAGATGTCTGACATCAGGTACCTGTGTAAAAATGTCGTCAACATACCTGCAGTATATGGCCGGTTTCAAGTTCATGTCGACTAAGACTTTTTGCTCGATGGTACCCATGTAGAAGTTTGCAAACAGGACACCTAGGGGAGAACCCATGGCGACCCCATCTACTTGCTTATACATGTGCCCATCCGGGCTCAAGAAGGGTGCCTCTTTAGTACAAGCTTGGAGTAGTTTCCTCAGAATACTTTCTGGCATGTCAAGAGGAGTACAGGCTGGATCACGATACACTCTGTCGGCTATCATTCCGATTGTCTCGTCCACAGGTACGTTGGTAAACAGCGATTCTACGTCCAACGAGGCTCTTATCCCTGTGGCCCGTGTGCCCCGCAGTAAGTCCACAAATTCCTTTGGAGACTTCAGGCTGAAGGCGCAAGGAACATAAGGAGTCAGCAGGCCGTTGAGTCGCTTCGCCAGTCTGTACGTGGGTGTGGGTATCTGGCTAATGATCGGCTTCTCCAATGGTTTCATCGAAGACATCATAAGAAGGAAAGTGAAAAGCCATGCAACCTCTGAAGAGACAACTAACACAACACCTATACCCCCTATTAGACTATTTTACAGGAACTTCTTTTCCACAGCTCATAAAACGGAGGAAAGGGTCCTGAAAGATATTGTTAATAGAAACGTTATCCCTACAGACAAAAATCAGAGGATACAACTGACGATTTACTATAAAACCAGAAAAACGGCCAGCCTACTCATGAGAAACTCTCCAGACACAAAACAGAACGCTTTAAAAGAGACTAACGTCGTCTATGCCTTCAAATGCCCACTTGGGGACTGTAAGCTCCAAAAAACCCAGTATATAGGCAAGACAACAACATCTCTTTCTAGGCGTTTAACGATGCATAAGCAACAGGGCTCCATTAAGGAACATATAATCTCTTCCCATAACCAAACCATCGCCAGAGAAATCCTAGTAAACAACACAGAAATCATCGATAGATACAGCGATAGCAGGCGGCTTGACGTTTGCGAGGCACTACACATCAAGAAGTCAACACCAGCAATCAACAGCCAATTATTGCACAACTATATTCTACCCACCTCAAGACTCCGCTCCAATATAGAAGCATCAAGAAATATGGACCAATAGGCTTTCTACAAACACTTCTATTCAATACTCATTGTTTCTGTTCTGTCTTGTGTTGATACTTTTAATACCCTATTAATATCCCCTCTTGTTCTGTCTTGTGTTAATGCCACATCACTATATGCCACATCATCCCTCCCACCTCACTCAAATGTAGATATAATAGCAGAGATACGTAAGTTCTAATCAGTTGTGTATTTGTGAAGTCTTTGAAAATGTAATAAGTTTTACGAAACGCGCCCGTGTCGCGTCAGACTAGAAATAAAAATGAATTTTGGAGAAGTGATTTTTGATTTACCTCCAACAGTGAAGCGTAATGTACGAAAGATTGAGAAAATTCGTGTTAGAATTATTAATCTTACTTTTTCGGTCATATTTAATAATATATGTCTACAGGAAAGACTGCTACCAAAATATACTAATATATATATATATATATATATATATATATATATATATATATATATATATATATATATATATATATATATATATATATATGTCGTACCTAGTAGCCAGAAAGCACTTCTCAGCCTACTATGCAAGGCCCGATTTGCCTAGTAAGCCAAGTTTTCATGAATTAATATATTTTCTCTTTTTTTTTCTTATGAAATGATAAAGCTACCCATTTCATTATGTATGAGGTCAATTTTTTTTATTGGAGTTAAAATTACCGTAGATATATGACCGAACCTAACCAACCCTACCTAACCTAACCTAACCTATCTTTATAGGTTAGGTTAGGTTAGGTAGCCGAAAACGTTAGGTTAGGTTAGGTTAGGAAGGTTAGGTAGTCGAAAAACAATTAATTCATTAAAACTTGGCTTATTAGGCAAATTGGGCCTTGCATATTAGGCTGAGAAGTGCGTTCTGGCTACTAGGTACGACATATATATATATATATATATATATATATATATATATATATATATATATATATATATATATATATATATATATATATATATATATATATATGTATATATATATATATATATATATATATATATATATATATATATATATATATATATATATATGTATATATATATATATATATATATATATATATATATATATAAGGCACAACTCTCCTAAACACGAGAGTGAAGTATACAACTTTAGAACACTTTCCCACCAGGAGACTCGAACCCTAGCCAGCACAGAAGCCTTCCAGCAACTGGCATAACAGGTACGCCTTAACCCGCTCCACCACCAGCTCAGACCCTTAAAAGAGATGGTAATTTCGGAGTATTTAAATACACCAAAGATCACCACCTCCCAAGAGCACTAGAGCAAGTGAGGGGTCATTTATACGTTTATTTCATCAAGTCCCTGTTAATATGGGAAGACACAGTGTCTATGCTTAAGGCACAACTCTCCTAAACACGAGAGTGAAGTATACAACTTTAGAACACTTTCCCACCAGGAGACTCGAACCCTAGCCAGCACAGAAGCCTTCCAGCAACTGGCATAACAGGTACGCCTTAACCCGCTCCACCACCAGCTCAGACCCTTAAAAGAGATGGTAATTTCGGAGTATTTAAATACACCAAAGATCACCACCTCCCAAGAGCACTAGAGCAAGTGAGGGGTCATTTATACGTTTATTTCATCAAGTCCCTGTTAATATGGGAAGACACAGTGTCTATGCTTAAGGCACAACTCTCCTAAACACGAGAGTGAAGTATACAACTTTAGAACACTTTCCCACCAGGAGACTCGAACCCTAGCCAGCACAGAAGCCTTCCAGCAACTGGCATAACAGGTACGCCTTAACCCGCTCCACCACCAGCTCAGACCCTTAAAAGAGATGGTAATTTCGGAGTATTTAAATACACCAAAGATCACCACCTCCCAAGAGCACTAGAGCAAGTGAGGGGTCATTTATACGTTAATTTCATCAAGTCCCTAGAACAAGTGAGGGGTCATTTATACGTTTATTTTAAGGGTCTGAGCTGGTGGTGGAGCGGGTTAAGGCGTACCTGTTATGCCAGTTGCTGGAAGGCTTCTGTGCTGGCTAGGGTTCGAGTCTCCTGGTGGGAAAGTGTTCTAAAGTTGTATACTTCACTCTCGTGTTTAGGAGAGTTGTGCCTTAAGCATAGACACTGTGTCTTCCCATATTAACAGGGACTTGATGAAATAAACGTATAAATGACCCCTCACTTGCTCTAGTGCTCTTGGGAGGTGGTGATCTTTGGTGTATTTAAATACTCCGAAATTACCATCTCTTTTAAGGGTCTGAGCTGGTGGTGGAGCGGGTTAAGGCGTACCTGTTATGCCAGTTGCTGGAAGGCTTCTGTGCTGGCTAGGGTTCGAGTCTCCTGGTGGGAAAGTGTTCTAAAGTTGTATACTTCACTCTCGTGTTTAGGAGAGTTGTGCCTTAAGCATAGACACTGTGTCTTCCCATATTAACAGGGACTTGATGAAATAAACGTATAAATGACCCCTCACTTGCTCTAGTGCTCTTGGGAGGTGGTGATCTTTGGTGTATTTAAATACTCCGAAATTACCATCTCTTTTAAGGGTCTGAGCTGGTGGTGGAGCGGGTTAAGGCGTACCTGTTATGCCAGTTGCTGGAAGGCTTCTGTGCTGGCTAGGGTTCGAGTCTCCTGGTGGGAAAGTGTTCTAAAGTTGTATACTTCACTCTCGTGTTTAGGAGAGTTGTGCCTTAAGCATAGACACTGTGTCTTCCCATATTAACAGGGACTTGATGAAATAAACGTATAAATGACCCCTCACTTGCTCTAGTGCTCTTGGGAGGTGGTGATCTTTGGTGTATTTAAATACTCCGAAATTACCATCTCTTTTAAGGGTCTGAGCTGGTGGTGGAGCGGGTTAAGGCGTACCTGTTATGCCAGTTGCTGGAAGGCTTCTGTGCTGGCTAGGGTTCGAGTCTCCTGGTGGGAAAGTGTTCTAAAGTTGTATACTTCACTCTCGTGTTTAGGAGAGTTGTGCCTTAAGCATAGACACTGTGTCTTCCCATATTAACAGGGACTTGATGAAATAAACGTATAAATGACCCCTCACTTGCTCTAGTGCTCTTGGGAGGTGGTGATCTTTGGTGTATTTAAATACTCTGAAATTACCATCTCTTTTAAGGGTCTGAGCTGGTGGTGGAGCAGGTTAAGGCGTACCTGTTATGCCAGTTGCTGGAAGGCTTCTGTGCTGGCTAGGGTTCGAGTCTCCTGGTGGGAAAGTGTTCTAAAGTTGTATACTTCACTCTCGTGTTTAGGAGAGTTGTGCCTTAAGCATAGACACTGTGTCTTCCCATATTAACAGGGACTTGATGAAATAAACGTATAAATGACCCCTCACTTGCTCTAGTGCTCTTGGGAGGTGGTGATCTTTGGTGTATTTAAATACTCCGAAATTACCATCTCTTTTAAGGGTCTGAGCTGGTGGTGGAGCGGGTTAAGGCGTACCTGTTATGCCAGTTGCTGGAAGGCTTCTGTGCTGGCTAGGGTTCGAGTCTCCTGGTGGGAAAGTGTTCTAAAGTTGTATACTTCACTCTCGTGTTTAGGAGAGTTGTGCCTTAAGCATAGACACTGTGTCTTCCCATATTAACAGGGACTTGATGAAATAAACGTATAAATGACCCCTCACTTGCTCTAGTGCTCTTGGGAGGTGGTGATCTTTGGTGTATTTAAATACTCCGAAATTACCATCTCTTTTAAGGGTCTGAGCTGGTGGTGGAGCGGGTTAAGGCGTACCTGTTATGCCAGTTGCTGGAAGGCTTCTGTGCTGGCTAGGGTTCGAGTCTCCTGGTGGGAAAGTGTTCTAAAGTTGTATACTTCACTCTCGTGTTTAGGAGAGTTGTGCCTTAAGCATAGACACTGTGTCTTCCCATATTAACAGGGACTTGATGAAATAAACGTATAAATGACCCCTCACTTGCTCTAGTGCTCTTGGGAGGTGGTGATCTTTGGTGTATTTAAATACTCCGAAATTACCATCTCTTTTAAGGGTCTGAGCTGGTGGTGGAGCGGGTTAAGGAGTACCTGTTATGCCAGTTGCTGGAAGGCTTCTGTGCTGGCTAGGGTTCGAGTCTCCTGGTGGGAAAGTGTTCTAAAGTTGTATACTTCACTCTCGTGTTTAGGAGAGTTGTGCCTTAAGCATAGACACTGTGTCTTCCCATATTAACAGGGACTTGATGAAATAAACGTATAAATGACCCCTCACTTGCTCTAGTGCTCTTGGGAGGTGGTGATCTTTGGTGTATTTAAATACTCCGAAATTACCATCTCTTTTAAGGGTCTGAGCTGGTGGTGGAGCGGGTTAAGGCGTACCTGTTATGCCAGTTGCTGGAAGGCTTCTGTGCTGGCTAGGGTTCGAGTCTCCTGGTGGGAAAGTGTTCTAAAGTTGTATACTTCACTCTCGTGTTTAGGAGAGTTGTGCCTTAAGCATAGACACTGTGTCTTCCCATATTAACAGGGACTTGATGAAATAAACGTATAAATGACCCCTCACTTGCTCTAGTGCTCTTGGGAGGTGGTGATCTTTGGTGTATTTAAATACTCCGAAATTACCATCTCTTTTAAGGGTCTGAGCTGGTGGTGGAGCGGGTTAAGGCGTACCTGTTATGCCAGTTGCTGGAAGGCTTCTGTGCTGGCTAGGGTTCGAGTCTCCTGGTGGGAAAGTGTTCTAAAGTTGTATACTTCACTCTCGTGTTTAGGAGAGTTGTGCCTTAAGCATAGACACTGTGTCTTCCCATATTAACAGGGACTTGATGAAATAAACGTATAAATGACCCCTCACTTGCTCTAGTGCTCTTGGGAGGTGGTGATCTTTGGTGTATTTAAATACTCCGAAATTACCATCTCTTTTAAGGGTCTGAGCTGGTGGTGGAGCGGGTTAAGGCGTACCTGTTATGCCAGTTGCTGGAAGGCTTCTGTGCTGGCTAGGGTTCGAGTCTCCTGGTGGGAAAGTGTTCTAAAGTTGTATACTTCACTCTCGTGTTTAGGAGAGTTGTGCCTTAAGCATAGACACTGTGTCTTCCCATATTAACAGGGACTTGATGAAATAAACGTATAAATGACCCCTCACTTGCTCTAGTGCTCTTGGGAGGTGGTGATCTTTGGTGTATTTAAATACTCCGAAATTACCATCTCTTTTAAGGGTCTGAGCTGGTGGTGGAGCGGGTTAAGGCGTACCTGTTATGCCAGTTGCTGGAAGGCTTCTGTGCTGGCTAGGGTTCGAGTCTCCTGGTGGGAAAGTGTTCTAAAGTTGTATACTTCACTCTCGTGTTTAGGAGAGTTGTGCCTTAAGCATAGACACTGTGTCTTCCCATATTAACAGGGACTTGATGAAATAAACGTATAAATGACCCCTCACTTGCTCTAGTGCTCTTGGGAGGTGGTGATCTTTGGTGTATTTAAATACTCCGAAATTACCATCTCTTTTAAGGGTCTGAGCTGGTGGTGGAGCGGGTTAAGGCGTACCTGTTATGCCAGTTGCTGGAAGGCTTCTGTGCTGGCTAGGGTTCGAGTCTCCTGGTGGGAAAGTGTTCTAAAGTTGTATACTTCACTCTCGTGTTTAGGAGAGTTGTGCCTTAAGCATAGACACTGTGTCTTCCCATATTAACAGGGACTTGATGAAATAAACGTATAAATGACCCCTCACTTGCTCTAGTGCTCTTGGGAGGTGGTGATCTTTGGTGTATTTAAATACTCCGAAATTACCATCTCTTTTAAGGGTCTGAGCTGGTGGTGGAGCGGGTTAAGGCGTACCTGTTATGCCAGTTGCTGGAAGGCTTCTGTGCTGGCTAGGGTTCGAGTCTCCTGGTGGGAAAGTGTTCTAAAGTTGTATACTTCACTCTCGTGTTTAGGAGAGTTGTGCCTTAAGCGTAGACACTGTGTCTTCCCATATTAACAGGGACTTGATGAAATAAACGTATAAATGACCCCTCACTTGCTCTAGTGCTCTTGGGAGGTGGTGATCTTTGGTGTATTTAAATACTCCGAAATTACCATCTCTTTTAAGGGTCTGAGCTGGTGGTGGAGCGGGTTAAGGCGTACCTGTTATGCCAGTTGCTGGAAGGCTTCTGTGCTGGCTAGGGTTCGAGTCTCCTGGTGGGAAAGTGTTCTAAAGTTGTATACTTCACTCTCGTGTTTAGGAGAGTTGTGCCTTAAGCATAGACACTGTGTCTTCCCATATTAACAGGGACTTGATGAAATAAACGTATAAATGACCCCTCACTTGCTCTAGTGCTCTTGGGAGGTGGTGATCTTTGGTGTATTTAAATACTCCGAAATTACCATCTCTTTTAAGGGTCTGAGCTGGTGGTGGAGCGGGTTAAGGCGTACCTGTTATGCCAGTTGCTGGAAGGCTTCTGTGCTGGCTAGGGTTCGAGTCTCCTGGTGGGAAAGTGTTCTAAAGTTGTATACTTCACTCTCGTGTTTAGGAGAGTTGTGCCTTAAGCATAGACACTGTGTCTTCCCATATTAACAGGGACTTGATGAAATAAACGTATAAATGACCCCTCACTTGCTCTAGTGCTCTTGGGAGGTGGTGATCTTTGGTGTATTTAAATACTCCGAAATTACCATCTCTTTTAAGGGTCTGAGCTGGTGGTGGAGCGGGTTAAGGCGTACCTGTTATGCCAGTTGCTGGAAGGCTTCTGTGCTGGCTAGGGTTCGAGTCTCCTGGTGGGAAAGTGTTCTAAAGTTGTATACTTCACTCTCGTGTTTAGGAGAGTTGTGCCTTAAGCATAGACACTGTGTCTTCCCATATTAACAGGGACTTGATGAAATAAACGTATAAATGACCCCTCACTTGCTCTAGTGCTCTTGGGAGGTGGTGATCTTTGGTGTATTTAAATACTCCGAAATTACCATCTCTTTTAAGGGTCTGAGCTGGTGGTGGAGCGGGTTAAGGCGTACCTGTTATGCCAGTTGCTGGAAGGCTTCTGTGCTGGCTAGGGTTCGAGTCTCCTGGTGGGAAAGTGTTCTAAAGTTGTATACTTCACTCTCGTGTTTAGGAGAGTTGTGCCTTAAGCATAGACACTGTGTCTTCCCATATTAACAGGGACTTGATGAAATAAACGTATAAATGACCCCTCACTTGCTCTAGTGCTCTTGGGAGGTGGTGATCTTTGGTGTATTTAAATACTCCGAAATTACCATCTCTTTTAAGGGTCTGAGCTGGTGGTGGAGCGGGTTAAGGCGTACCTGTTATGCCAGTTGCTGGAAGGCTTCTGTGCTGGCTAGGGTTCGAGTCTCCTGGTGGGAAAGTGTTCTAAAGTTGTATACTTCACTCTCGTGTTTAGGAGAGTTGTGCCTTAAGCATAGACACTGTGTCTTCCCATATTAACAGGGACTTGATGAAATAAACGTATAAATGACCCCTCACTTGCTCTAGTGCTCTTGGGAGGTGGTGATCTTTGGTGTATTTAAATACTCCGAAATTACCATCTCTTTTAAGGGTCTGAGCTGGTGGTGGAGCGGGTTAAGGCGTACCTGTTATGCCAGTTGCTGGAAGGCTTCTGTGCTGGCTAGGGTTCGAGTCTCCTGGTGGGAAAGTGTTCTAAAGTTGTATACTTCACTCTCGTGTTTAGGAGAGTTGTGCCTTAAGCATAGACACTGTGTCTTCCCATATTAACAGGGACTTGATGAAATAAACGTATAAATGACCCCTCACTTGCTCTAGTGCTCTTGGGAGGTGGTGATCTTTGGTGTATTTAAATACTCCGAAATTACCATCTCTTTTAAGGGTCTGAGCTGGTGGTGGAGCGGGTTAAGGCGTACCTGTTATGCCAGTTGCTGGAAGGCTTCTGTGCTGGCTAGGGTTCGAGTCTCCTGGTGGGAAAGTGTTCTAAAGTTGTATACTTCACTCTCGTGTTTAGGAGAGTTGTGCCTTAAGCATAGACACTGTGTCTTCCCATATTAACAGGGACTTGATGAAATAAACGTATAAATGACCCCTCACTTGCTCTAGTGCTCTTGGGAGGTGGTGATCTTTGGTGTATTTAAATACTCCGAAATTACCATCTCTTTTAAGGGTCTGAGCTGGTGGTGGAGCGGGTTAAGGCGTACCTGTTATGCCAGTTGCTGGAAGGCTTCTGTGCTGGCTAGGGTTCGAGTCTCCTGGTGGGAAAGTGTTCTAAAGTTGTATACTTCACTCTCGTGTTTAGGAGAGTTGTGCCTTAAGCATAGACACTGTGTCTTCCCATATTAACAGGGACTTGATGAAATAAACGTATAAATGACCCCTCACTTGCTCTAGTGCTCTTGGGAGGTGGTGATCTTTGGTGTATTTAAATACTCCAAAATTACCATCTCTTTTAAGGGTCTGAGCTGGTGGTGGAGCGGGTTAAGGCGTACCTGTTATGCCAGTTGCTGGAAGGCTTCTGTGCTGGCTAGGGTTCGAGTCTCCTGGTGGGAAAGTGTTCTAAAGTTGTATACTTCACTCTCGTGTTTAGGAGAGTTGTGCCTTAAGCATAGACACTGTGTCTTCCCATATTAACAGGGACTTGATGAAATAAACGTATAAATGACCCCTCACTTGCTCTAGTGCTCTTGGGAGGTGGTGATCTTTGGTGTATTTAAATACTCCGAAATTACCATCTCTTTTAAGGGTCTGAGCTGGTGGTGGAGCGGGTTAAGGCGTACCTGTTATGCCAGTTGCTGGAAGGCTTCTGTGCTGGCTAGGGTTCGAGTCTCCTGGTAGGAAAGTGTTCTAAAGTTGTATACTTCACTCTCGTGTTTAGGAGAGTTGTGCCTTAAGCATAGACACTGTGTCTTCCCATATTAACAGGGACTTGATGAAATAAACGTATAAATGACCCCTCACTTGCTCTAGTGCTCTTGGGAGGTGGTGATCTTTGGTGTATTTAAATACTCCGAAATTACCATCTCTTTTAAGGGTCTGAGCTGGTGGTGGAGCGGGTTAAGGCGTACCTGTTATGCCAGTTGCTGGAAGGCTTCTGTGCTGGCTAGGGTTCGAGTCTCCTGGTGGGAAAGTGTTCTAAAGTTGTATACTTCACTCTCGTGTTTAGGAGAGTTGTGCCTTAAGCATAGACACTGTGTCTTCCCATATTAACAGGGACTTGATGAAATAAACGTATAAATGACCCCTCACTTGCTCTAGTGCTCTTGGGAGGTGGTGATCTTTGGTGTATTTAAATACTCCGAAATTACCATCTCTTTTAAGGGTCTGAGCTGGTGGTGGAGCGGGTTAAGGCGTACCTGTTATGCCAGTTGCTGGAAGGCTTCTGTGCTGGCTAGGGTTCGAGTCTCCTGGTGGGAAAGTGTTCTAAAGTTGTATACTTCACTCTCGTGTTTAGGAGAGTTGTGCCTTAAGCATAGACACTGTGTCTTCCCATATTAACAGGGACTTGATGAAATAAACGTATAAATGACCCCTCACTTGCTCTAGTGCTCTTGGGAGGTGGTGATCTTTGGTGTATTTAAATACTCCGAAATTACCATCTCTTTTAAGGGTCTGAGCTGGTGGTGGAGCGGGTTAAGGCGTACCTGTTATGCCAGTTGCTGGAAGGCTTCTGTGCTGGCTAGGGTTCGAGTCTCCTGGTGGGAAAGTGTTCTAAAGTTGTATACTTCACTCTCGTGTTTAGGAGAGTTGTGCCTTAAGCATAGACACTGTGTCTTCCCATATTAACAGGGACTTGATGAAATAAACGTATAAATGACCCCTCACTTGCTCTAGTGCTCTTGGGAGGTGGTGATCTTTGGTGTATTTAAATACTCCGAAATTACCATCTCTTTTAAGGGTCTGAGCTGGTGGTGGAGCGGGTTAAGGCGTACCTGTTATGCCAGTTGCTGGAAGGCTTCTGTGCTGGCTAGGGTTCGAGTCTCCTGGTGGGAAAGTGTTCTAAAGTTGTATACTTCACTCTCGTGTTTAGGAGAGTTGTGCCTTAAGCATAGACACTGTGTCTTCCCATATTAACAGGGACTTGATGAAATAAACGTATAAATGACCCCTCACTTGCTCTAGTGCTCTTGGGAGGTGGTGATCTTTGGTGTATTTAAATACTCCGAAATTACCATCTCTTTTAAGGGTCTGAGCTGGTGGTGGAGCGGGTTAAGGCGTACCTGTTATGCCAGTTGCTGGAAGGCTTCTGTGCTGGCTAGGGTTCGAGTCTCCTGGTGGGAAAGTGTTCTAAAGTTGTATACTTCACTCTCGTGTTTAGGAGAGTTGTGCCTTAAGCATAGACACTGTGTCTTCCCATATTAACAGGGACTTGATGAAATAAACGTATAAATGACCCCTCACTTGCTCTAGTGCTCTTGGGAGGTGGTGATCTTTGGTGTATTTAAATACTCCGAAATTACCATCTCTTTTAAGGGTCTGAGCTGGTGGTGGAGCGGGTTAAGGCGTACCTGTTATGCCAGTTGCTGGAAGGCTTCTGTGCTGGCTAGGGTTCGAGTCTCCTGGTGGGAAAGTGTTCTAAAGTTGTATACTTCACTCTCGTGTTTAGGAGAGTTGTGCCTTAAGCATAGACACTGTGTCTTCCCATATTAACAGGGACTTGATGAAATAAACGTATAAATGACCCCTCACTTGCTCTACTGCTCTTGGGAGGTGGTGATCTTTGGTGTATTTAAATACTCCGAAATTACCATCTCTTTTAAGGGTCTGAGCTGGTGGTGGAGCGGGTTAAGGCGTACCTGTTATGCCAGTTGCTGGAAGGCTTCTGTGCTGGCTAGGGTTCGAGTCTCCTGGTGGGAAAGTGTTCTAAAGTTGTATACTTCACTCTCGTGTTTAGGAGAGTTGTGCCTTAAGCATAGACACTGTGTCTTCCCATATTAACAGGGACTTGATGAAATAAACGTATAAATGACCCCTCACTTGCTCTAGTGCTCTTGGGAGGTGGTGATCTTTGGTGTATTTAAATACTCCGAAATTACCATCTCTTTTAAGGGTCTGAGCTGGTGGTGGAGCGGGTTAAGGCGTGCCTGTTATGCCAATATATATATATATATATATATATATATATATATATATATGTATATATATATATATATATATATATATATATATATATATATATATATATATATATACATATATAGGCTTGTTCGCATATATATATATATATGTATATATATATATATATATATTTTATTAAATATGACCGAAAAAGTAAGATTAATAATTCTAACACGAATTTTCTCAATCTTTCGTACATTATGCTTCACTGTTGGAGGTAAATCAAAAATCACTTCTCCAAAATTCATTTTTATTTCTAGTCTGACGCGACACGGGCGCGTTTCGTAAAACTTATTACATTTTCAAAGACTTCACAAATACACAACTGATTAGAACTTGCGTTTCCCTGATTTTATATCTACATTTGAGTGAGGTGGGAAGGGTGATGTGGCATTACATTTGAGTAAGGTGGGAAGGATGATGTGGCATTAGAGGATATTAATAGGGTATTAAAAGTATCAACACAAGACAGAACATGAAACAATGGATATTGAATAGAAGTGTTTGTAGAAAGCCTATTGGTCCATATTTCTTGATGCTTCTATATTGGAGCGGAGTCTTGAGGTGGGTAGAATATAGTTGTGCAATAATTGGCTGTTGATTGCTGGTGTTGACTTCTTGATGTGTAGTGCCTCGCAAACGTCGAGCCGCCTGCTATCGCTGTATCTATCGATGATTTCTGTGTTGTTTACTAGGATTTCTCTGGCGATGGTTTGGTTATGGGAAGAGATTATATGTTCCTTAATGGAGCCCTGTTGTTTATGCATCGTTAAACGCCTAGAAAGAGATGTTGTTGTCTTGCCTATATACTGGGTTTTTTGGAGCTTACAGTCCCCAAGTGGGCATTTGAAGGCATAGACGACGTTAGTCTCTTTTAAAGCGTTCTGTTTCGTGTCTGGAGAGTTTCTCATGAGTAGGCTGGCCGTTTTTCTGGTTTTATAGTAAATCGTCAGTTGTATCCTCTGATTTTTGTCTGTAGGGATAACGTTTCTATTAACAATATCTTTCAGGACCCTTTCCTCTGTTTTATGAGCTGTGGAAAAGAAGTTCCTGTAAAATAGTCTAATAGGGGGTATAGGTGTTGTGTTAGTTGTCTCTTCGGAGGTTGCATGGCTTTTCACTTTCCTTCTTATGATGTCTTCGATGAAACCATTGGAGAAGCCGTTATTGACTAGAACCTGCCTTACCCTACAGAGTTCTTCGTCGACTTGCTTCCATTCTGAGCTGTGGCTGAGAGCACGGTCGACGTATGCGTTAACAACACTCCTCTTGTACCTGTCAGGGCAGTCGCTGTTGGCATTTAGGCACATTCCTATGTTTGTTTCCTTTGTGTAGACTGCAGTGTGGAAACCTCCGCCCTTTTCCATGACTGTTACATCTAGAAAAGGCAGCTTCCCATCCTTTTCCGTCTCGTAAGTGAAACGCAGCACGGAACTCTGCTCAAATGCCTCCTTCAGCTCCTGCAGATGTCTGACATCAGGTACCTGTGTAAAAATGTCGTCAACATACTTGCAGTATATGGCCGGTTTCAAGTTCATGTCGACTAAGACTTTTTGCTCGATGGTACCCATGTAGAAGTTTGCAAACAGGACACCTAGGGGAGAACCCATAGCGACCCCATCTACTTGCTTATACATGTGCCCATCCGGGCTCAAGAAGGGTGCCTCTTTAGTACAAGCTTGGAGTAGTTTCCTCAGAATACTTTCTGGCATGTCAAGAGGAGTACAGGCTGGATCACGATACACTCTGTCGGCTATCATTCCGATTGTCTCGTCCACAGGTACGTTGGTAAACAGCGATTCTACGTCCAACGAGGCTCTTATCCCTGTGGCCCGTGCGCCCCGCAGTAAGTCCACAAATTCCTTTGGAGACTTCAGGCTGAAGGCACAAGGAACATAAGGAGTCAGCAGGCCGTTGAGTCGCTTCGCCAATCTGTACGTGGGTGTGGGTATCTGGCTAATGATTGGCCGAAGTGGGTTTCCAGGCTTGTGCGTCTTGACATTTCCATACGCATATCCAGGTTTATATTCCCCAATGATCTTTGGCAGGTGGAGTCCGGATTTCTTGGCGTTCACAGTTTCGATCAGTTTGTTGACCTTTGCTTTTAATTCGGCTGTAGTGTCCTTCGTTACCCTTTGGAACTTAGTTTGGTCAGAGAGTATGATGTTCATTTTCGCCAGATATTCGTCTTTTTTAAGAATGACATATATTGGCGACTTGTCACCTCTCCTGACAACTATCTCCTTGTTCTCACGAAGGCTTTTAGCTGCCGCTCTAAGCTCGGGGGACAGTATGGTGCTTCTGTAGTTGCCTCGATTCTTTCCTCCTTCTGCAATAAGTTCTGCTTGTAAGGTATCTTTGGTAGTGACCTTCTTTTGTGTCTCGAGGTCGAATATGTCGTCCAACAGAATTTCCAACTCCACTTTCCGGGCCATTTCACTCGGTCTGGACATAACATGACAGTTTATGCCCAGATTTAGGAGAGTGACTTGGTCCTCAGTGAGGTTAATTCCTGCAAGGTTCAGGAAGCCATCTCTTGGTCGTGGAATTGCCATAGGTCCTCCATATAATGTTGTTAGTTTCTTGATAATCCTTGTTTCAGTGCTGAGGTGATGTTGGTCTGTGAGGATGTCGAGGTGTTGTTCAATGCGGGTACGGATACTATGGTCGATGTTGCTATTTCTCCACTCGTTTGTAGCATGAAGTAGTTGCGTTTTTTTGTCTTTGATTTCATTCTCTGCCTTGTATATCTGATCACGAATCAGATCCTGGCGATATTTTATCGTGAAGGCTTGATTCCTTGCTGCTGGGTCGTGCACTTTAACATTAGTATATTTTGGTAGCAGTCTTTCCTGTAGACATATTTTATTAAATATGACCGAAAAAGTAAGATTAATAATTCTAACACGAATTTTCTCAATCTTTCGTACATTATGCTTCACTGTTGGAGGTAAATCAAAAATCACTTCTCCAAAATTCATTTTTATTTCTAGTCTGACGCGACACGGGCGCGTTTCGTAAAACTTATTACATTTTCAAAGACTTCACAAATACACAACTGATTAGAACTTGGCTTCTCCCTGATTTTATATCTACATTTGAGTGAGGTGGGAAGGGTGATGTGGCATTACATTTGAGTAAGGTGGGAAGGATGATGTGGCATTAGAGGATATTAATAGGGTATTAAAAGTATCAACACAAGACAGAACACGAAACAATGGATATTGAATAGAAGTGTTTGTAGAAAGCCTATTGGTCCATATTTCTTGATGCTTCTATATTGGAGCGGAGTCTTGAGGTGGGTAGAATATAGTTGTGCAATAATTGGCTGTTGATTGCTGGTGTTGACTTCTTGATGTGTAGTGCCTCGCAAACGTCGAGCCGCCTGCTATCGCTGTATCTATCGATGATTTCTGTGTTGTTTACTAGGATTTCTCTGGCGATGGTTTGGTTATGGGAAGAGATTATATGTTCCTTAATGGAGCCCTGTTGTTTATGCATCGTTAAACGCCTAGAAAGAGATGTTGTTGTCTTGCCTATATACTGGGTTTTTTGGAGCTTACAGTCCCCAAGTGGGCATTTGAAGGCATAGACGACGTTAGTCTCTTTTAAAGCGTTCTGTTTCGTGTCTGGAGAGTTTCTCATGAGTAGGCTGGCCGTTTTTCTGGTTTTATAGTAAATCGTCAGTTGTATCCTCTGATTTTTGTCTGTAGGGATAACGTTTCTATTAACAATATCTTTCAGGACCCTTTCCTCTGTTTTATGAGCTGTGGAAAAGAAGTTCCTGTAAAATAGTCTAATAGGGGGTATAGGTGTTGTGTTAGTTGTCTCTTCGGAGGTTGCATGGCTTTTCACTTTCCTTCTTATGATGTCTTCGATGAAACCATTGGAGAAGCCGTTATTGACTAGAACCTGCCTTACCCTACAGAGTTCTTCGTCGACTTGCTTCCATTCTGAGCTGTGGCTGAGAGCACGGTCGACGTATGCGTTAACAACACTCCTCTTGTACCTGTCAGGGCAGTCGCTGTTGGCATTTAGGCACATTCCTATGTTTGTTTCCTTTGTGTAGACTGCAGTGTGGAAACCTCCGCCCTTTTCCATGACTGGAGTTGGAAAAAACCTCCGCCCTTTTCCATGACTGGAAAGTGGAGTTGGAAATTCTGTTGGACGACATATTCGACCTCGAGACACAAAGGAAGGTCACTACCAAAGATACCTTACAAGCAGAACTTATTGCAGAAGGAGGAAAGAATCGAGGCAACTACAGAAGCACCATACTGTCCCCCGAGCTTAGAGCGGCAGCTAAAAGCCTTCGTGAGAACAAGGAGATAGTTGTCAGGAGAGGTGACAAGTCGCCAATATATGTCATTCTTAAAAAAGACGAATATCTGGCGAAAATGAACATCATACTCTCTGACCAAACTAAGTTCCAAAGGGTAACGAAGGACACTACAGCCGAATTAAAAGCAAAGGTCAACAAACTGATCGAAACTGTGAACGCCAAGAAATCCGGACTCCACCTGCCAAAGATCATTGGGGAATATAAACCTGGATATGCGTATGGAAATGTCAAGACGCACAAGCCTGGAAACCCACTTCGGCCAATCATTAGCCAGATACCCACACCCACGTACAGATTGGCGAAGCGACTCAACGGCCTGCTGACTCCTTATGTTCCTTGCGCCTTCAGCCTGAAGTCTCCAAAGGAATTTGTGGACTTACTGCGGGGCGCATGGGCCACAGGGATAAGAGCCTCGTTGGACGTAGAATCGCTGTTTACCAACGTACCTGTGGACGAGACAATCGGAATGATAGCCGACAGAGTGTATCGTGATCCAGCCTGTACTCCTCTTGACATGCCAGAAAGTATTCTGAGGAAACTACTCCAAGCTTGTACTAAAGAGGCACCCTTCTTGAGCCCGGATGGGCACATGTATAAGCAAGTAGATGGGGTCGCTATGGGTTCTCCCCTAGGTGTCCTGTTTGCAAACTTCTACATGGGTACCATCGAGCAAAAAGTCTTAGTCGACATGAACTTGAAACCGGCCATATACTGCAGGTATGTTGACGACATTTTTACACAGGTACCTGATGTCAGACATCTGCAGGAGCTGAAGGAGGCATTTGAGCAGAGTTCCGTGCTGCGTTTCACTTACGAGACGGAAAAGGATGGGAAGCTGCCTTTTCTAGATGTAACAGTCATGGAAAAGGGCGGAGGTTTCCACACTGCAGTCTACACAAAGGAAACAAACATAGGAATGTGCCTAAATGCCAACAGCGACTGCCCTGACAGGTACAAGAGGAGTGTTGTTAACGCATACGTCGACCGTGCTCTCAGCCACAGCTCAGAATGGAAGCAAGTCGACGAAGAACTCTGTAGGGTAAGGCAGGTTCTAGTCAATAACGGCTTCTCCAATGGTTTCATCGAAGACATCATAAGAAGGAAAGTGAAAAGCCATGCAACCTCCGAAGAGACAACTAACACAACACCTATACCCCCTATTAGACTATTTTACAGGAACTTCTTTTCCACAGCTCATAAAACAGAGGAAAGGGTCCTGAAAGATATTGTTAATAGAAACGTTATCCCTACAGACAAAAATCAGAGGATACAACTGACGATTTACTATAAAACCTGAAAAACGGCCAGCCTACTCATGAGAAACTCTCCAGACACGAAACAGAACGCTTTAAAAGAGACTAACGTCGTCTATGCCTTCAAATGCCCACTTGGGGACTGTAAGCTCCAAAAAACCCAGTATATAGGCAAGGCAACAACATCTCTTTCTAGGCGTTTAACGATGCATAAACAACAGGGCTCCATTAAGGAACATATAATCTCTTCCCATAACCAAACCATCGCCAGAGAAATCCTAGTAAACAACACACAAATCATCGATAGATACAGCGATAGCAGGCGGCTCGACGTTTGCGAGGCACTACACATCAAGAAGTCAACACCAGCAATCAACAGCCAATTATTGCACAACTATATTCTACCCACCTCAAGACTCCGATCCAATATAGAAGCATCAAGAAATATGGACCAATAGGCTTTCTACAAACACTTCTATTCAATATCCATTGTTTCGTGTTCTGTCTTGTGTTGATACTTTTAATACCCTATTAATATCCTCTAATGCCACATCATCCTTCCCACCTTACTCAAATGTAATGCCACATCACCCTTCCCACCTCACTCAAATGTAGATATAAAATCAGGGAAACGCAAGTTCTAATCAGTTGTGTATTTGTGAAGTCTTTGAAAATGTAATAAGTTTTACGAAACGCGCCCGTGTCGCGTCAGACTAGAAATAAAAATGAATTTTGGAGAAGTGATTTTTGATTTACCTCCAACAGTGAAGCATAATGTACGAAAGATTGAGAAAATTTGTGTTAGAATTATTAATCTTACTTTTTCGGTCATATTTAATAAAATATGTCTACAGGAAAGACTGCTACCAAAATATACTAATATATATATATATATATATATATATATATATGTATATATATATGTATATATATATATATATATATATATATGTATATATATATATATATATATATATATATATATATATATATGTATATATATATGTATATATATATGTATATATATATATATATATGTATATATATATATATATATATATAAATATATATATATATACATATATATATATATATATATACATATATATATACATATATATATATATATATATATATATATATATATATATATATATATATATATATATATATATATATATATATGCGAACAAGCCTGAATGGTCCCCAGGACAATATATATGCAACTGAAAACTCACACCCCAGAAGTGACTCGAACCCATACTCCCAGGAGCAACGCAACTGGTATGTACAAGACGCCTTAAACCACTTGACCATCACGACCGGACCCTAATGAGGTGATAGCCGAGGCTATTTCGGGTGCCGGCGGTGGGGTGGTTCAAATAGCCTCGGCTATCACCTCATTATGTCCGGTCGTGATGGTCAAGTGGATTAAGGCGTCTTGTACATACCAGTTGCGTTGCTCCTGGGAGTATGGGTTCGAGTCACTTCTGGGGTGTGAGTTTTCAGATATATATATATATATATATATATATATATATATATATATATATATATATATATATATATATATATATATATATATATATATATATATATATATATATATATATATATATATATATATATATATATATATATATATATATATATATATATATATATATATATATATATATATATAAAATATGGAAGGGAGTACCATATATATATATATATATATATATATATATATATATATATATATATATATGTACTCACCTAGTTGTGTTTGCGGGGGTTGAGCTCTGGCTCTTTGGTCCCGCCTCTCAACCGTCAATCAACAGGTGTACAGATTCCTGAGCCTATCGGGCTCTATCATATCTACACTTGAAACTGTGTATGGAGTCAGCCTCCACCACATTCACTTCCTAATGCATTCCATTTGTCAACCACTCTGACACTAAAAAAGTTCTTTCTAATATCTCTGTGGCTCATTTGGGCACTCAGTTTCCACCTGTGTCCCCTTGTGCGTGTTCCCCTTGTGTTAAATAGACTGTCTTTATCTACCCTATCAATTCCCTTCAGAATCTTGAATGTGGTGATCATGTCCCCCCTAACTCTTCTGTCTTCCAGCAAAGTGAGGTTCAATTCCCGTAGTCTCTCCTCGTAGCTCATACCTCTCAGCTCAGGTACTAGTCTGGTGGCAAACCTTTGAACCTTTTCCAGTTTAGTCTTATCCTTGACTAGATATGGACTCCATGCTGGGGCTGCATACTCCAGGATTGGCCTGACATATGTGGTATACAAAGTTCTGAATGATTCTTTACACAGGTTCCTGAATGCCGTTCGTATGTTGGCCAGCCTGGCATATGCCGCTGATGTTATCCGCTTGATATGTGCTGCAGGAAACAGGTCTGGCGTGATGTCAACCCCCAAGTCTTTTTCCTTCTCTGACTCCTGAAGAATTTCCTCTCCCAGATGATACCTTGTATCTGGCCTCCTGCTCCTTACACCTATCTTCATTACATTACATTTGGTTGGGTTAAACTCTAACAACCATTTGTTCGACCATTCCTTCAGCTTGTCTAGGTCTTCTTGAAGCCTCAAACAGTCCTCTTCTGTTTTAATCCTTCTCATAATTTTAGCATCGTCTGCAAACATTGAGAGAAATGAATCGATACCCTCTGGGAGGGTATTTAAGATACCCTAAGGTAAAGATACCCTAAGATATCCCTAAGGTAAGATACCCTAAGGTAAAGATACATTTACATGTATCAGAAACAAGATAGGACCGAGTACAGAGCCCTGTGGGACTCCACTGGTGACTTCACGCCAATCGGAGGTCTCACCCCTCACCGTAACTCTCTGCTTCCTATTGATTAGATACTCCCTTATCCACTGGAGCACCTTACCAGCTACACCTGCCTGTCTCTCCAGCTTATGTACCAGCCTCTTATGCGGTACTGTGTCAAAGGCTTTCCGACAATCCAAGAAAATGCAGTCCGCCCAGCCCTCTCTTTCTTGCTTAATCTTTGTCACCTGATCGTAGAATTCTATCAAGCCTGTAAGGCAAGATTTACCCTCCCTGAACCCATGTTGGCAATTTGTCACGAAGTCCCTTCTCTCCAGATGTGTTACCATGTTTTTTCTCACGATCTTCTCCATCACCTTGCATGGTATACAAGTCAAGGACACTGGCCTGTAGTTAAGTGCCTCTTGCCTGTCGCCCTTTTTGTATATTGGGACCACATTCCCCGTCTTCCATATTTCTGGTAGGTCTCCCGCCTCCAGTGACTTACTATACACTATGGAGAGTGGCAAGCAAAGTGCCTCTGCACACTCTTCCAGTATCCATGGTGAGATCCCATCTGGACCAACAGCCTTTCTAACATCCAGATCCAGCAGGTGTCTCTTGACCTCCTCTCTCGTAATTTCGAACTCTTCCAAGGCCGCCTGGTTTACCTCCCTTTCTCCTAGCACAGTGACCTCACCTTGTTCTATTGTGAAGACCTCCTGGAACCTCTTGTTGAGTTCTTCACACACCTCTCTGTCATTCTCTGTATACCTGTCCTCGCCTGTTCGAAGTTTCAATACTTGTTCTTTCACTGTTGTTTTCCTTCTGATGTGACTGTGGAGTAGCTTTGGTTCGGTCTTGGCTTTGTTTGCTATATCATTTTCAAAACTTTTCTCTGCTTCTCTTCTCACCCTGACGTACTCATTCCTGGTTCTCTGGTATCTCTCTCTGCTTTCTGGTGTTCTGTTATTCCGGAAGTTCCTCCACGCCCTTTTGTTCAGTTTCTTCGCTTCCATACATGCCCTATTATACCATGGATTCTTCTGTTGCTTCTCGGATTTTTCCCGTTGGGCCGGGATGAACCTGTTTACTGCCTCCTGACACTTTTGGGTAACATAGTCCATCATACCCTGTACAGACTTATCTCTGAGGTCTGTGTCCCAAGGTATTTCACTTAGGAAACTTCTCATCTGTTCATAATTTCCCTTTCGGTATGCCAGCCTTTTGATTCCTAGTTCTTTTTTGGGGGAGATAAGTTCTAGCTCTACCAGGTACTCAAAGTTCAATACACTGTGGTCACTCATTCCCAAGGGCACTTCCATCTTAACTTCTCTTATATCCCACTCATTTAGGGTAAATATCAAATCAAGCATTGCTGGTTCATCTTCTCCTCTCATTCTTGTTGGTTCTGTGATGTGCTGGCTTAGAAAGTTTCTTGTTGCCACGTCCAGCAGCTTAGCCCTCCATGTTTCTGGTCCTCCATGCGGGTCTCTGTTCCTCCAATCTATCTTCCCATGGTTGAAGTCTCCCATAATTAGTAGTCCAGATCCATTCCTGCTAGCAACAGAAGCTGCTCTTTCTATTATGTTAATGGTGGCCATGTTATTTCTATCATATTCCTGTCTAGGTCTTCTGTCATTTGGTGGTGGATTATATATGACTACGACTATAATTTTTTTCCCTCCATTTGTTACGGTACCTGCTATGTAGTCACTGAAACCTTCACAGCCCTGAATATCCATCTCCTCAAAATCCCAGCCTTTTCTTACCAGCAGAACTACACCACCCCCACCTCTTCCTTCCCTCTCTTTCCTCATAACATAATAGTCCTGTGGGAACACTGCGTCTTTTATCGTTTTCGTGATCTTTGTTTCTGTGAGGGCTATTATGTCTGGGTTTTCCTGTAGTACCCGTTCTCCAAGCTCATTTGCTTTATTTGTAATTCCAATGTATGTATGTGTGTGTGTGTGTGTGTGTATGTGCGTGTGTGTGTGTGTGTGTGTGTGTGTGTGTGTGTGTGTGTGTGTGTGTGTGTGTGTGTGTGTGTGTGTGTGTGTGTGTGTGTGTGTGTGTACTCACCTAGTTGTACTCACCTAGTTGTGTTTGCGGGGGTTGAGCTCTGGCTCTTTGGTCCCGCCTCTCAACCGTCAATCAACCGTCAATGTGTGTGTGTGTGTGTGTGTGTGTGTGTGTGTGTGTGTGTGTGTGTGTGCATTTAACATTAACAACTGTGTATCTAGTTTCAAAAGATTATCACTTGCTTAGCTAAATGACCTATGGGGTTCAGTTCCTGAACCGATTATGTGCCTCTGTAGCCCCTTCCACCACGGCCCACGGGATGGGTATGGGGTGCATAATAAAGAAAATTGAATTGAGGTGACAGAATTAATTTGTTTTCTTGTTAAAATAAAAATAATATAGATGAGGTTAATAAAACAGTAAAAACAGAGAGATGATTATTTTTGTGACATTTATATTGTTTGAAAGCTGCTCATTGAAAAGCCTAAAACTAAAATGTTTATTGCACGCAATGTACAATAAAATTAATAACAACTCTTGAATAACTCAACACACACAAGTGATATAACAATGATGACGTTTCGTGTCATGACTTAATAAGGGTACAAGACGGATCGAAACGTCGTCACTTTCTTGAGAGGGGTTGGCTTGGTGGTTCTCAGCCTCGTTATTGTCACTTGAGAAGGGTTGGCTTGGTGGTTCTCAGCCTCGTTATTGTCACTTGAGAAGGGTTGGCTTGGTGGTTCTCAGCCTCGTTATTGTCACTTGAGAAGGGTTGGCTTGGTGGTTCTCAGCCTCGTTATTGTCACTTGAGAAGGGTTGGCTTGGTGGTTCTCAGCCTCGTTATTGTCACTTGAGAAGGGTTGGCTTGGTGGTTCTCAGCCTCGTTATTGTCACTTGAGAAGGGTTGGCTTGGTGGTTCTCAGCCTCGTTATTGTCACTTGAGAAGGGTTGGCTTGGTGGTTCTCAGCCTCGTTATTGTCACTTGAGAAGGGTTGGCTTGGTGGTTCTCAGCCTCGTTATTGTCACTTAAGAAGGGTTGGCTTGGTGGTTCTCAGCCTCGTTATTGTCACTTGAGAAGGGTTGGCTTGGTGGTTCTCAGCCTCGTTATTGTCACTTGAGAGGGTTGGCGTGGTGGTTCTTAACCTCGTTATTGTGACTTGAGAAGGTTGGCTTGGTGGTTCTCAGCCTCGTTATTGAGACTTGAGAAGGTCGGCTTGGTGGTCCTCAGCCTCGTTATTGAGACTTCTGAGGGTTGGCCTGGTGGTTCTTAACCTCGCTATTGTGATTTATGCTCTGCACAGTCTCTGTTCGACTCATGGATGACGGAATCCCAGAGCATCAGTGCTGAGAACATTCCCCCTCACACACACTGCACACAAGTGTAGCCTTCTGCATCTTGGCACAATTTTTGCATTTTGCAGGATACCATTCCCTTAGGAAGTCCTGGCTGCCTCGGATAGTGTCATCCTCTGTAGATCCTCAGATCAAGCTCCAGGCTTAGTACCATCATCTCTCTCCATATATGATCTCTCACATGATGCTCTAGAACTGCCTTTAATTGTTGTTGGAGTCAACCGTAAAAAGCTTTGGCCCTTATGTCAATGTTGTGGTGAGTGATAAATCTTTGTATGCCAGACAATGGTGTCCTGGTTCAGGTGCCGAGGACTGCTTCAGTAATATATCTGGACCAGTTATCGCACCCAGTCAATATCTGAAATATTGACCATGTTAGAGCCTTGACTGGCCTAACTCCAGCTGCCACTCTGAGGACTGCCAGGTAATGGAAGCTGAGATCAGCTCTTGACGCCAACCACAGCTTATTTGATGGTTCACCCTGTGGCACAGTCACTGCCAACACCTGTGGCACAGTCACGGCCAACACCTGTGGCACAGTCACGGCCAACACCTGTGGCACAGTCACGGTCAACACCTGTGGCACAGTCACGGCCAACGCCTGTGGCACAGTCACGGCCAACGCCTGTGTCACAGTCACGGCCAACACCTGTGTCACAGTCACGGCCAACACCTGTGTCACAGTCACGGCCAACACCTGTGTCACAGTCACGGCCAACACCTGTGTCACAGTCACGGCCAACACCTGTGGCACAGTCACGGCCAACGCCTGTGTCACAGTCACGGCCAACACCTGTGGCACAGTCACAGCCAACACCTGTGGCACAGTCACAGCCAACACCTGTGTCACAGTCACGGCCAACACCTGTGTCACAGTCACGGCCAACACCTGTGTCACAGTCACGGCCAACACCTGTGTCACAGTCACGGCCAACACCTGTGTCACAGTCACGGCCAACACCTGTGTCACAGTCACAGCCAACACCTGTGGCACCGTCACGGCCAACACCTGTGGCACAGTCACGGCCAACACCTGTGGCACAGTCACGGCCAACACCTGTGGCACAGTCACGGCCAACACCTGTGGCACAGTCACGGCCAACACCTGTGGCACAGTCACGGTCAACACCTGTGGCACAGTCACGGCCAACACCATAACATCTGAGTCAGCCGGCCGGATGACGATCTTTCAGAGGCCATGTTGGGCATTATAAGCATGTGGCTGGCAGGTACCTCATGGCTGGCAGGTACCTCATGGCTGGCAGGTACCTCATGGCTGGCAGGTACCTCGTGGCTGGCAGGTACCTCGTGGCTGGCAGGTACCTCGTGGCTGGCAGGTACCTCGTGGCTGGCAGGTACCTCGTGGCTGGCAGGTACCTCGTGGCTGGCAGGTACCTCGTGGCTGGCAGGTACCTCGTGGCTGGCAGGTACCTCACGGCTGGCAGGTACCTCACGGCTGGCAGGTACCTCACGGCTGGCAGGTACCTCACGGCTGGCAGGTACCTCACGGCTGACAGGTACCTCATGGCTGGCAGGTACCTCACGGCTGGCAGGTACCTCACGGCTGGCAGGTACCTCACGGCTGGCAGGTACCTCACGGCTGGCAGGTACCTTACGGCTGGCAGGTACCTCACGGCTGGCAGGTACCTCATGGCTGGCAGGTACCTCACGGCTGGCAGGTACCTCACGGCTGGCAGGTACCTCATGGCTGGCAGGTACCTCATGGCTGGCAGGTACCTCATGGCTGGCAGGTACCTCATGGCTGGCAGGTACCTCATGGCTGGCAGGTACCTCATGGCTGGCAGGTACCTCATGGCTGGCAGGTACTTCACGGCTGGCAGGTACCTCACGGCTGGCAGGTACCTCATGGCTGGCAGGTACCTCATGGCTGGCAGGTACCTCATGGCTGGCAGGTACCTCATGGCTGGCAGGTACCTCATGGCTGGCAGGTACCTCATGGCTGGCAGGTACCTCATGGCTGGCAGGTACCTCATGGCTGGCAGGTACCTCATGGCTGGCAGGTACCTCATGGCTGGCAGGTACCTCACGGCTGGCAGGTACCTCACGGCTGGCAGGTACCTCATGGCTGGCAGGTACCTCATGGCTGGCAGGTACCTCACGGCTGGCAGGTACCTCATGGCTGGCAGGTACCTCACGGCTGGCAGGTACCTCATGGCTGGCAGGTACCTCATGGCTGGCAGGTACCTCACGGCTGGCAGGTACCTCATGGCTGGCAGGTACCTCATGGCTGGCAGGTACCTCACGGCTGGCAGGTACCTCATGGCTGGCAGGTACCTCACGGCTGGCAGGTACCTCACGGCTGGCAGGTACCTCATGGCTGGCAGGTACCTCATGGCTGGCATGTACCTCATGGCTGGCAGGTACCTCATTGCTGGCAGGTACCTCACGGCTGGCAGGTACCTCATGGCTGGCAGGTACCTCATGGCTGGCAGGTACCTCACGGCTGGCAGGTACCTCACGGCTGGCAGGTACCTCACGGCTGGCAGGTACCTCACGGCTGGCAGGTACCTCATGGCTGGCAGGTACCTCACAACTGGCAGCTATCTCATGGCTGCATGGAATTTGATACAAGGTCATATAGTGGCAATTTGTTGAGGTCTTCTCTATTAGTGATGGTAAACTGCTGGTCTCTCTCGCTGCTCAGGTAGAGGCAGCTCCTACATTTTGCAATTCATGTCATAAAAGATTGCTACTTTCCAAGACCCTCATATTACTTGTATTAGTGTATTCCAAGACCCTCATATTACTTGTATTAGTGTATTCCAAGACCCTCATATTACTTGTATTAGTGTATTCCAAGACCCTCATATTACTTGTATTAGTGTATTCCAAGACCCTCATATTACTTGTATTAGTGTATTCCAAGACCCTCATATTACTTGTATTAGTGTATTCCAAGACCCTCATATTACTTGTATTAGTGTATTCCAAGACCCTCATATTACTTGTATTAGTGTATTCCAAGACCCTCATATTACTTGTATTAGTGTATTCCAAGACCCTCATATTACTTGTATTAGTGTATTCCAAGACCCTCATATTACTTGTATTAGTGTATTCCAAGACCCTCATATTACTTGTATTAGTGTATTCCAAGACCCTCATATTACTTGTATTAGTGTATTCCAAGACCCTCATATTACTTATAATAGTGCATTCGTCGATCATTAAAGTTGGTGCTTTTTTTTTTTGGGGGGGGGGGATCTAGACCTACAGTTATTCAAAGTGAAACAATGACAACAGAACTAGATCTACAGTGGTCATTTCTGATTGGCTCCTGCATGTTCCCACCAGAAAGTTGCGACGCGCCAGGAATCAGAGCAGGACCGGGACGCCTGTTATAGTTCTCAATATGACAGCTGTGTACAGGTTGTGCTATACTCAGGGGCCAGGGTCTACACTAACTACCAGAGTGCCGGGTTAACACCAGCACCCGTTTGTAGTTACTAGTAGCAAAACATTAACTGTAATAAAACTACTCCTATAAGTACTGGTAATGTCTTCTCACTGACATAATAACATTGGACAAAACCCAAACATGTAATTTGTGATATTTATGTAAAGATTTACGCCAAGACTTTTGCTCTCTCCTAAGTGCTCTGTCATGGTCTGAATATGTAGTTAGAACGAGACATTTATCTCAACGACTAAGGAGCGCTGGTAATATATCATGTAATATAATTAATGAACTCTTTATTTATAATTTACATGCCGAAAGAATACAACATAAATACAATAAAAGATGGCACCAAAGTACCACAACAAAACAAAGAACATGACAGCAAGCACATAACATAACACAAACGTGGTGGTGGCGGCGATGGTGGTGGTGTGGTGGTGGTGGTGCTGGAGGTGGTGGCGGCGATGGTGGTGGTGTGGTGGTGGTGCTGGAGGTGGTGGCGGCGGCAGTGATGGTTGTAGTAGTAGTAGTCTAACTGGGGTCACATGTCTGTTAGCCAGAGCTGGTGGTGGTGGTCCAACGGGATCACCTCTCGGTGGCTCGGCGACGCTCAGCGAACCTAGCCATTGTCATCTCCACACCCAGCACTGCTACACAACACACCATACCTGCACGAAGTAGACGACACAGATGAGCTCAAGGTATGTCTCTGGCCAACAGTATACAGTGTATAGTCAGACGCAGGTACGCTTTAAATAACATACTAGTCAACATGAAACATCAGCGGCTGGCAAGCCTTAAGCAGCACGTTTAAATGAAACTGGTTACTCATGTCTTGAGTGAGTTACCATTATCGTTTAATCACTGCCAGTATCTTATGACAATAAATTTTGTAATGGTGAACGCAAATTTTACTACAATGTACATAGAAATAACCCTCAAATTATGCTACAATGTACCTGTTGATAAGCCTCAAATTATACTATAATGTACCACTAATTTTCCTCAAACTTTCTTGCAAGGAACCTGTTAACATTTTTAAATTTTGCTACAAATTACCTACTTAAAATTATCTGTTAGATTAAGGGCCTGTCCGAAGCGCTATGCGTGTTAGTGGCTTTACAAGAATGTTAAAATCATCAATGTTTTGTACTCTCATACACCCAATGTACCTTCGTGTATATATATAAATAAATAAATAAATAAATACATTTAAGTGAGCAAGCTCATTTCTTAAATTGAGCGAGCAACGATCTCAGGCAGAAAGATGCCGTGTCTGATTTAACAACATTATAGCATCGCATATAATCACATGGAGGGGCCGGTGGCTGAGCGGACAGCACGCTGGACGCGTGATCCTGTGGTCCCGGGTTCGATTCCGGGCGCCAGCGAGAAACAATGGGCAGAGTTTCTTTCACCATAATGCCCCTATTACCTAGCAGTAAATAGGTACCTGGGAGTTAGTCAGCTGTCACGGGCTGCTTCCTGGGTGTGGGTGTGTGTGCGTGTGTGTTGTGGGGGGAAAAAATAGTAGTTAGTAACAGTTGATTGACAGTTGAAAGGCGGGCCGAAAGAGCAGAGTTGCACAACTCTGCTCTTTCGCATGCACATGCACCCCGCATGCACAACTAGGTGAATACATCCAAGACGCTATATTAAAACACGAGGCAAGATATGACTTAGGTCAGGGGTCAGACTTCCCCCCTGACCCTTGGGGAAAGTCTGACCCCCTAACCCCCTCCTACATCATTAGTTATATGGAAGTTTTGACATATCGCCATGTTTCTTCCCCTTTGTGAAAATATTTTTTTTTCCTATACACTTCTTAGACCCACTTTGGACGTCAGATGTGAAATGACTAATTTTCCCACACAAGTCTGGCACTACGCCGAGTACCAGATGTGAGATTTCTGGTAATTGGGATGTGAATTCGAGTGTTTGCCTTTGACAAACACATGAATACGCTCCGGAGGTGTTTCGGACTACTAGGGCTCGTCCTTCGAGGGCTACTTGGGGGCGTCTTCTTAGCGCTTTGTGGGACGGGTCTTTCCTCTTCGTCATGAGGTCTGTCAAACCGGCGCTGGTAATTCCTCGGGACGTACTTAGCAGATGGCCTATGAGTCAGGATGTATTCCTCAGCCATGGTGGCTGCCGCACTCAAGGTCTCCACCTGCTGCTCCTCTAAGTACGTCTTCAGGTCTCCAGACAAACAATCCTTGAAGTCCTCTAGCAGTATGAGCTGCTCGAGGTCTTCTTTGGTCTCCACCTTCCGAGAGGCACACCATTCCTGAAAAAGTCGCTCCTTGATGGTGGCGAATTCGGTGAAAGTGTGCTCTGAGGTCTTTTTCAGGTTTCTGAACTTCTGCCTGTACGCCTCAGGTACCAATTGGTACGCCATGAGCACAACCTTCTTCACCTTGTCATAATCGCCGGAGTCGTCAAGGGATAACGTGGAGTAGGCGATTTGGGCCTTCCCAGTCAAGACTGACTGTATCATGATGGCCCAATTCTCCCTTGGCCACTCCAAAGAGGCAGCGACTTTCTCGAAGGCTGCGAAGAACTTCGAAACTTCCTTCTCATTGAATTTGGGGACCATTTTGATGTTCCTTACCGGATCAAAACTACTGGTTTCCGTTGTTGGCCTCCGACCACCGCCTAATCGTAATACTTCTTGTTCATGTTGTCTCTGTCTTTCTTTTTTTTCTCTCTCTCGCTGTTTCTCTTCTCTTTCTCGCTCTTCTCTTTCTCGTTTCTCTTCTCTTTCTCGCTCTTCTCTTCTTTCTTCTCTTTCTAATTCTAAACGCCTCATCGCCAATTCTTTATCTTTCATCTCCATTTCTTTATTTTTCATCTCCACTTCTTTATCTTTTAATTCTCGTTCTAATTCTAACTTCTTCCACTCTATCTCGCGATTTATCTCTAAGGCACGCATTTTGACTGTAAGAAAGCTAATATTCAGCTCACCTGCATCACTGTCAATGTCGCTGCCTTTATCTTCCTTTTCAGTGGAAGCTACTTCCTCACTTTCTTTTGTACTTGGTACCTCACCTTCCTGTTTTTCCTCGGCCTTCAAATGCCGGTGAACCTTTGACAAGATCTCCACACGGGAATCACTGGCACGGATCTTGATCTCCAGGTAGGCGCTCACTAGTACTAGTTCTGGTTTGCTCAGATATTTTAATCTGGCAAGACAGTCCTCTCTGTTCAGAAAAGCCTGAACATCGTCCAGATCATCGATGGTAGCTTTGTCTGCCATTGTCACAGATGGAACACTTAGCACTTAACACACCGCTTTCACGTTAGCACTTAACGCACCGAGCACTGTTCTACGTCAATATTGCACTTTATCGCACCTGGCGCCTCACTTGCCAATATTGCACGTAATTACTTTGGGCACCGCACTACACAATATTGCACTGAATCACAGCGAACACTTCGCTCTACAATATTGCACTGAATCACGCCGAGCACCGCACTACACAATATTGCACTTAATCGCTTAATCACAGCGAGCACCGCACTGCACAATATCGCACTTTGTCACTGAGCACCACACAGGACGTATAACGTCCCAATCGTCACACACAGGGGGAATTATATACAGGGATTACGCCACTTCACCACCCCTGTCAAACATACTTAACAAGGGGACGGATCCCGCTGGGGATGCCAATTATGTTACGGCCCTCTCGGGTCGTAACTGGGTTCGTACTCTGATGTTGTTAGAGGGAAGGGTATCCGGCCCCAAGCCAGTAGTGGCTTTCAAGGGATGTGATCAGTAACGCAAGTAAACTAAAAGGGGAAGGGAAAGAAAGGCAAAAACTTAAGATTATAATTAATACCTTCACCAATAAATAATATATAAAAGTTACACAAGGGGAGGGGTATTAACACTGCACAGGGGACTTATTTACACTGTAGTCTTCTTCTGAAGACTCTGGATCATCTTGGTGCCAAGTTCTCGGTGCTCTCGTGGCCTTTCGACGAATCCTTCAAAAGCTGAGTCTACCCCGGCCACAGGCCAGCCAAAACACAGTTCCACTGGGGGCACCGCCGTGGAGGCCGTCAACCACAAGTCCAGCAGAACAGCTGGCAGGTTCCGGATCAGCAACGCTGGTCAGGCCTCTCCACAAGCGATACTAGGGTAGCGCCCTAGTCAGGAGCCTTGTGTGATACCACAGATCACTCTCCTGTCCACAATACCCCAGAGGTCAATCGTCTCCAGCAGTCGGTCCCGGGTACGACAATCCTCAACTGCCGCTTCACAGGCAGGGTAACACCACAGTGTTCCTCCGGGAGGCGACTCACAGCTGCTGCAGCAAAGCACAAGGTATGGGGACGGCTGCCTTGGGTAGACTGACTCAACTTCCCTTACAGCAGTCCCAGGTCGACTCCGTAAGCAGACACGTCATCAATAACAGGGACACACTAAAGCACCTCACTTACAGGCTCAGACACAAACGCCCGACGTATCCACTCCATAGATGGCGTTGTCGTCTGAGCACCACCTCACCAGAGGTCAGCAGCGGCGGTGTTGTGAGCTGAACAGGACTGGAAACTGGCCCTTGTGGCCGGTACACTTCGTCCTCACCAGGTGTTCTCGTCCATTGGGAGGGGGTTTCGGGAGCTGACCCACAGATGGCGCGGTCGTCACTGCTCCGTGCTCGGACGCTGGATTCGGGTCCGTAACATTCTCCTTATCGGTTTACTCAACAATTTCCCCCTGAAATTGTACGTGACTCCTAACTTAGTGATTTCACATTACTACACCTTGCGTACGACACACGTGGGCTGGCTTGTCCTTGAATCGTCGTAATGTCATAATTCCTGTACCTTTCTGATGCAGATAAATCCTCTCAACACCTGTAATGCCTCAGTGATTCAGATCTGGTGTATTATTGGTGTTAAGGTAAACTGTTATTCCAGGACCTAGGACCAAGAGACCTTGTCTCAGAGCTTGTGAAACAGTCACCTTTCCCTTGAGCGCTCCTTTCCCGAATGGTTTCTCCTGCATTTTCGAGGAACCTCCACGATGCTGTGACGTCATCACCTGTTGACTAATCACAGTCATAGGCCTCTCCCGCCTTTCCTGTGAACTCCTCGGATTGGTAGCGGTATCGCGGCACATCGTGATGTCATGCCTAGAGTGTCCCGATAGTGGGACTCTCTCTCTGAGGGGGAAGGGAGGATTTGTGGTCACAGAACAAGCGGTGGTCATTGTGAGGGGAGGCCATTCTCTCACACCAACCACCACACTGTGTAGCATAATTTTCTTCATATGGGTACCCCCAGGGTACTGGTACTCCAAGCTTTATCTGTTGGCTGTTGCGACTCCATTGCTACAGATCCCGATGACCCAGGTCACAATTGTTTACCTCACATGATTCCTCTCGTAGAGACGAGTAAAATGACATCCTACCTGACACACTTCAGATATCAACTAACAAAGTTAGATTGCAAGCACTTATGAAAGCAATAAATTTGGGTTACGAGGGTGTCAACTCTCACACCGTTATAATTTGAACATTGTGGTTTTCTGCCTTCTGGTATTTCTTAACTTTTGTGACTTTAACTACAGGGACTTGACCTGTAGCTGTAAGTCCTCTGTGCAGCTAATGCCTGTAGCGGTGGTTAAGGGTGCAGAGAGAAGGCATATGTAGGGAATGATAGTAAAAGAGAGAGAGAGAGAGAGAACGATTTAAGGGGAGATGAAGGAACCAAAGGAAATAAAGGGGAATAGATAAAAAGGAGCTAAAATCTAAGGGGAAGGGAATGATAAGCGAATATAGGGACCATAGTTGGGTTCAGGAAGAGAATAGGGCACTGAAGAAAAGAATGAGGAGTAAGGAGGAAGAGGTTAAGGGGTAAAAAGAGATGAGAAGGGATGAAGGGAAAAAGGTAGATCTAGCATCATCATTATGTTATAAACTTTATGGATTGGCTTTCAAACGTGCTGTCTTTGTTAAGTTAAGCAAGTAATTATCAAAAGAAGGCACTAAACCGGGAAGGCTATCTAGCACCATCAAAGTGCGAAATAATGAGAGGGGGCACTAAATATCACCAAGAATGATAATACGAGAACAGAAACACAAGGCGAACGATATCAAAAGTATCAGGTTCACCAAGAATTCCATCGAGGGACAAGTGACCGCAAGGGATGGTCGGAAAGCAAGACACACGTTCGTCCTGGAAGTCAGGATAATCAACAAGGATATGCCCAACTGTAAGAGGGACAACGCAATTTGGACAATAAGGAGCAGGGCGGCGCTCCATTAAGTGACCGTGAGTTAAGCGAGTATGGCCAATCTGCAACCTTGCTAGAGCAGTTTCCCGGAATCCTTGTACACCAGGGGATGTCCTTAAAGAGACAAAGAGGGACGAAGAATGACACGCTTCCGAGTAAAAGTCATAGCACAAGTCTTGGACGCAGAGAACTTGAAGCCATGATCGGTGGCCCAAGACGACATGGCATCAATCGCAAGTTGAAGGAGAGGCGATTCATCACCCTGACAGCAAAGGGTAAGATCGTCTACATATAGGGCGGAGAAGACGCCAGAAAGAAGGGAGGAAAGAACACCATTCAGAGCAACAAGAAAAAGAGTATTGCTTAGAACACTACCTTGTGGCACACCCTCATATTGCCGAAAAGGGGCAGAGAGAGAGAGTGGTACCGAGCCTCACCCGAAAAGAACGACGAGAGAGGAATCTTTGGAGGAAGAGAGCGAGATTCCCACAAAGGCCAAAGGAATGAAGTTGGGACAGAATATGATACCGCCAGGTAGTGTCGTAAGCCTTTTCCAGGTAAAAAAGGTCGGCAACAACGGAGGTCTTCGCAGCAAAAGCAGTACGAATATAGACCTCCAAGTTCACCTGGACATCTGTTGTGCTGCGGCATTTGCGAAAACCAAATTGAGAAGGGGAGAGGTGGTGATAGTGCTCTAAGAACCAC
Source organism: Procambarus clarkii (assembly GCF_040958095.1). Classification (NCBI taxonomy): domain Eukaryota; kingdom Metazoa; phylum Arthropoda; class Malacostraca; order Decapoda; family Cambaridae; genus Procambarus; species Procambarus clarkii. The sequence goes on from NC_091155.1 coordinate 6,863,517, forward strand.
ATCAAACGAACGTTAACCATACGTTCAATGAGCTTACAGACGCAACTCTTGAGGGCAATAGGGAGGAAGTCCTTAGAGGATGATTCGAGAGACCTTTGTTTACGAACAGGGAGGACAACAGCATCGAGCCAGTCCTCAGGGACTGACGACGACTCCCAGACCCGACTGTACAGACTCAGTAAATACCGAGACGTGCACGGAGGGAGATTATCGAGTCGTAGTATCTGACTGCAGGGCCATTAAATGTTAACCAGACATAACCTCTTGGGTCAAGGTGCAACCTTACATGTCTTGTGAATTTTCAGTGCCTTGCAGCAGACGTCTTGTCACCATCAATTTCGTCTGTCATGCTAGACTCAATTCTTTAACTAAAAACTCTATAGTGCTACAATGGGGTTAGAAAAAATGGGCAGTTCAGACAATACATGCGATAACATTTACAATATCCTTAATTTCGCTGCGAAGGGTAAATATAATAAACATTTCTTATATGGATTACTTATCCAGCGTATAAAAAAGAACTCACAGAACGCACAAACAGTGAAGAGACCATAATAGTCCTTAAGTGCCAGCGGGTGTTTATCGGGCGGGGAGGTGGGCCCGGAGGCGCCCAGGCACGCTGTGCTGTTGGGCAGCTGATCTGATATCCACGCTCCCACCAGCCCCTTGTTAACAAGTTCCAGAATTCTGAAAATTACATTTTTATATGAATAATCGCAGGTATGGAGAGTAGTATTAGCCATATTTTATTAAGTTTTTGTTCAGATTACCTCATCTAAATAAAAAGTCTATTAAATATAACATTAATATGAGAGTAATTAAATAGTTGTCCGCTTTCTTTATTAGTGATATCAGCAGACTGTAAATATGTTAATTTACTAAAATTTCATTAACTGTGAATCTCAGACAGTAGATGAGGAGAAACCCACCTCTGGTTGGCCTTGGGGAAGATGGGGTGCCGGTGCCTGAAGGCGAGAGCCATGGGCATGGACATAAAGTCTTCCCTCGCCATATAGAAACTGCATGTCCCAGTAGCACTGAAGTCCTCCGACATCACCTGCATTATAATCACCACTTAACATGCAAACAACTGTGAGGAATGGAATGTTCTCGTTTTGGAGACTTGGCAACTGGTGCTAAAGCAATGGTAAAATCTCTTAAGCAATGAAAATTATTTTCAATTTACTGTACCAATTACATTCTTGTATAAATAAGTGAAGAGAAAATCAAATATAATTAGCAGTTAAATAAATGCAGTGAAAGAGGTAACTAAAATAGTGATAAATTAATGGAGGTTATATGGGAGGGTATTCTGCTTGATCATAAATAGGGCAGCTATTATTTTCGTGAAAAGATGATGATATAGACTTGCAAATTATTTATAGTGGATTTATTGGCATTCAAACTTCCTGGAATGCAATGAATGTGAACGTTGCAAGCTTTCTCAGCAGTTCAACCATGATCCACACTGGGAAGCACATAAAAATTAGACTTTGCAACAATATTTATTCTACATAACTCTAATTGCTAGCAATGTTGGTTACTTTGGATGAAGACAATTACGACCTAATGTATTTATATTTGTTAATAGTTAGGTGGCATTTGAATTGATTCATTAAACAGTAAAAATTAAGTTTTCTTGTTCATTATTGAGGTTTGTTTAAAAGATGCTCTGGCAAAATGTATTCTAAAATACTACCAGAAATTGATATCGAATATTAAATAAAAATAATAAAGGAAAATAACTAGAATGTGAACCTTTGAAGCACTACATTTTAAATCAAGAAGGACGAAGTGACTCAATTCACTTGCGGCTCAGGTTTGCGCATAATTATTACTGGAAATAAGGGGTTAATGTTTGAAAAAATTATTTAATTGTAAATTATGTATTATGATAATCCATTAGGTACTTAAGCTTGGTGAATATACAGTGAACGTGATAATGAGTCTTCATGATAGTGTGATGTCACACTATCTTGAAGATATGTATATGGATTACCAATTTGTAGTAATGGGCCACCAGAGAGTACCAATATGTAGTGATGGACCACCAGAGAGTACCAATATGTAGTAATGAACCACCAGAGAGTACCAATATGTAGTAATGGGCCACCAGAGAGTACCAATATGTAGTAATGTACCACCAGAGAGTACAAATATGTAGTAATGGACCACCAGAAAGTACAAATATGTAGTAATGGACCACCAGAGAGTACCAATATGTAGTGATGGACCACCAGAGAGTACCAATATGTAGTGATGGACCACCAGAAAGTACCAGTATGGAGCAATGGACAACCAGAGAGTACCAATATGGAGTGTTGAACCACCAGAGAGTACCAATATGTAGTTATGGGCCACCAGAGAGTACCAATATGTATAAATGGACCACCAGAAAGTACCAATAAGTAGCAATAGACACCAGAAAGTACCAATGAGTAGTAATAGACCACCAGAAAGTACCAGTAAGTAGTGATGGACTACCGGAGAGTACCAATAAGTCGTACTGAACCATCAGAGAGTACCAATAAGTAGTGATGGACCACCAGAGAGTACCAATAAATAATAATGGATCACCAGAAAGTACCAATAAGTAGTGATGGACCACCAGAGAGTACCAAAATGTAGTGATGCACCACCAGAAAGTACCAAAATGTAGTGATGGACCACCAGAAAGTACCAATAAGTAGTAATGAACAACCAGAAAGTACTAATAAGTGGTGATTGACCAACAAAAAATTCCATTATATAGTGATGGACCACCAGAAAGTATCAATAAGTAGTGATGGACCACCAGGAAGTACCAAAATGTAATACTGGACCATTTAAAGTACCAATATGTAGTGATGGACCAACAGAAAGTACCAATTAGTTTTAGTACACCATCAGAAAGTACCAATATGTTGTGTTGGACCACCATAAAGTACTAATAAGTAGTGATGGACCACCAGAAAGTACCAATATATAGTGATGAACCACCAGGAAATATTAATATATAATGATGGATGACCAGGAAGTACCAATAATTAATGATGGACCGCCAGGAAGTACTAATATGTAGTGATGGACCACTAGGAAGTACCAATATGTAGTAATATACGTTTCAGCGCCTCACCTTCACTCTTGTCAGTCACACGTATAGGCGCCTCACCTTCACCCTTGTCAGTCACACGTATTAGCGCTTCACCTTCTTCATGGTCATCTTGTCACAGACGGCGGCGTACTTGCCGGCAGCAATGTCATGACGGTAAGTGTAACAGTCAGTGATGCTGGCGGTGTGTCCATCCCACAGCGCCTTGTAGATGCCCTCTGTAGCTTGCTGACAACACAAGCGTCTCATTGTCTACCACTGCAAACCACCTTAAGCCCATCATCACACAGCAAAAATCTGCTATCAGAATAATAACTAACTCTGCTTTCAGACAACACTCAGCTCCCTTGTTTAAATCTCTAAACTTGCTAAATATTAACTCCCTCCACACATTCTCTTGTGTCAACTACATTTACAAAACCCTGTTCTTAAATGCAAACCATGCTCTGAAACTCTCCCTGGACAGATGTAATAGGACCCATTATCACCACACCAGAAATAAATATCTCTTTGATATCCCCAGGGTCAAACTTAATCTGTGTAAACACTCTATGCAAATTAAGGGACCTAGTCTATGGAACTCACTCCCTAGTGAATTGAAAAACTGTAAAACTTTTGCCTTATTTAAAAGCAAAACCAAAAAGTACCTAACTTCATCTATTTAGTTTCCTACACTGAGCTTTAAATTTGCTCTGTACCTAGTGGTACCCAATCTCCTAATTTTTATGTAATATCAAACAACCTTATCATTGTGTTCATTGCTGTCTTCTTTTATGTGCTAGCCATATGCTGTATTGTGACTACCAATTTTTGTCAACTACCATTCAAGCTGTCATTGCAATCAATCTTATATTGTTTCTGCTGTATTGTGCCTACCAATTTGTTGTCAACTACCATTTTAAGCTGTCATTGCAATCAATCATAGCTACCTATGTGCTTTAATATACTGTACCTATAATTTTCTCTCATCTTTTTTTTTTTTTTTTTTTCATTCCATGTAATCTGTTAGCATTTTTTTGTCTATAAATTTTGCAAGTATTTACCTCCTTAAAATTTTCTTAGATTAAGGACCTGCCCGAAACGCTGCGCGTGCTAGTGGCTTTACAAGACTGTAATTACCATAATTGTATCCTCACATTCCTTATGTACATTCTTGTATATGCATAAATAAATAAATAAATAAATAAATAAATAATTGTAGTGCAAACATTAATTTTCTAATTTAAAATACAATATTCACTGATTGCATGTTCCTGCAAGACGAACGTGTTGTTATGGATAGGAGAGGTTCTGGAAGATGGTGACTATGAGAAGCGAACACCATGAACAGCAGAGAACGATGCCGCTGTGTCATATTCATGTGGTAATACATATATTTACCTGATTATCTTTTTTATCCTTTTTCATCAAAATAACGTGATGGTTTTGGGCGGAGGGTCAGTTTTATGTGACTGTTGACATTAACACATTCATTAAATTGTTCCAGTTGTCCATATGACAGCATGTTCTGCATGATTCTGTCCACAAGACAGCATGTTCTGCATGACTCTGTCCACATGACAGCATGTTCTGCATGACCCTGCCCACATGACAGCATGTTCTGCATGACTCTGTCCACATGACAGCATGTTCTGCATGACTCTGTCCATATGACAGCATGTTCTGCATGACTCTGTCCACATGACAGCATGTTCTGCATGACTCTGCCCACATGACAGCATGTTCTGCATGACTCTGTCCACATGACAGCATGTTCTGCATGACTCTGTCCATATGACAGCATGTTCTGCATGACTTTGTCCACATGACAGCATGTTCTGCATGACTCTGTCCACATGACAGCATGTTCTGCATGACTCTGCCCACATGACAGCATGTTCTGCATGACTCTGTCCACATGACAGCATGTTCTGCATGACTCTGTCCACATGACAGCATGTTCTGCATGACTCTGCCCACATGACAGCATGTTCTGCATGACTCTGTCCACATGACAGCATGTTCTGCATTATTCTGTCCACATGACAGCATGTTCTGCATGACTCTGTCCACATGACAGCATGTTCTGCATGACTCTGCCCACATGACAGCATGTTCTGCATGACTCTGTCCACATGACAGCATGTTCTGCATGACTCTGCCCACATGACAGCATGTTCTGCATGACTCTGTCCACATGACAGCATGTTCTGCATGACTCTGTCCACATGACAGCATGTTCTGCATGACTCTGTCCACATGACAGCATGTTCTGCATGACTCTGCCCACATGACAGCATGTTCTGCATGACTCTGTCCACATGACAGCATATTCAGCATCACTCTGTCTACATAACATCTTGTTTAGCATCACCGACTGCTCACGAAAAAACATATTCAGCATCCCTCTGCCCCACACAGTCGCATGTTCAGCATCACTGAATGCCACATACTAGCATCTTCAGCATCACTCAGCTCACATAACTGCATGTTTAGCGTCACTCTACACACAACAAGAAGCTCAGCATCATTCTGCCACCATAACAGCATGTTCACCATTACTCTGAATGCCCACAAAACAGCATGTTCTGCAAAACTCTGCCTAACTAACAACATGATCAGCATCACTTTCCCCGCGTAACAGACTTTTCAGCATCACTATTTGTATGACAGAATTTCCAGCATAACTCTGAACGCCCACATGGCAGTATTTTCAGCATCACTCTGCCCACATAACAGCATGATTAGCATCACTCTAACTGCTCACATAGCAGCATGTTCAGCATATCTCTAACGGCCAACAAACCAACATTTTCAGGATCGTTCTAGCCTTATAACAGCATGTTCAGCATCGATCTAGCCTTATAACAGCATGTTCAGCATTACTCTGATTCACCACTAATAATAATGTTGAGCATAATTCTGACTGACATCATGCATAACAGCATATTCAGCATCACTCTTCACCCATTCCAGCATGTTCAGCATCACTTTGACTGCCCACTAAATATCACATTGAGCATAATTCCGAATGATTATATAACAGCATGTTCAGCATCACTCTTCACCCATTCCAGCATGTTCAACATCACTGACTGCCCATTACACACAGAAATCACAATAGCGTGATGTATCAAATGAACAAATCCACAAGGGCCGTGAGGAGGATTCGAACCTACGTCTGAGAGCATCCCAGACACTGCCTTAATCGATTGAGCTACGACATGGTATAAGAATTGCAACCAGAAATTCTACTGAATTTACTTGAACCCTGCAGCCTCTCCGAGACACAAACCAGGATTTTACACAACTCCCTCCAAGCACTCGAGCTATGTCAATAGGCCGTGTTACGACCCTGGGTTCCTCAATTGGAAACCAGAGGTCAAATTGAGCTAAATAAATTACCATATATTTGACACGCTTGCCGACGTGTATTTGTTCGTATCTTCCTTGCCAAACGTAGGATGAATCTTGTTGCTCACAAAGCATTCAGACTCTTGAGCTTGTTGTGGATTAAGTATAACATTGTAGTAATTATTAACTATCCTTAGAACGAGTAAGGTAAACAATATTGTACATCGGTGAAGATTTTTAATGTGTATAGCTGCACGATCAATTAGGCTCTTCCCGGCACCACAACTCCGGAGCTCTGGATGGGACGCTGGATGCGGCCTTCTCTGAGCTGGCGTTGTGGTGAAAAGAACCTCCTCCTCTTCCTCTTGCTTCTCTATTTCTGTGTCTAGTTTACCAAGATAAGTATACTGTATTGTGTCCTCATTGTCTGGCATAGGCGTGTTCCAATGTGTAGAGTATTATACTTTGTATGAATTAGGTGTTTCTAGTGTTTATATTCCTAGTTATTCTAAGGGAGTCCCAGTGGAACCACGTGGCCTCCCTACCCTAAGCTGACTCAAGCTTCAAGTTCTTCACTAGTAGTACTTTACCCTAGCTTGTTCTCCGTGTAAACCTTGTATCCTGCCTATGTGGACCAAGGCTTTTAACGTAAAATAGTGTGGTAAAGTAATTATTGTTATTGGTGTGAATGTATATGGGGGGTTGTTAAGGGGTTAATAAATAAGTAAGTTAGTTTAAAGGAGTATCCATTCTTCCTGTGTAGGAGATCTATGATCTACCTCTAGGCTGACAATTGCAGTAATAAGCCACTATAAGTTTACTTTTGTATGTTTATTGGGGGCCGAGCCTTTTAGATCTCCCATACTTGATACCTCTTAATGCTAACTACTGACCCTACTCTAAATTAATACTAGATCCCCCATAGAACTTACTCCTATTTATAACAGGCCGTTCTACCTCTTCGCCCTACCTTCATTACACCTACTGTTCAGCATCACAACTTTCCAGATAACAGCATGTGCAGCATCACTGACTGTCCATATAAAATCATGTTCAGCATCATTCTGCCCACATAAACGCCTGTTCATCATTAATCTGAAGGCCCACATAACAGCATGTTCAACAACACCGACTGTCCACATAAAATCATGTTCAGCATCACTAAATGCCCACATAACAGCGTGTTCAGCATCACTCTGCCCACATATCAACATATTCAGCATCACTCTACCCACTTAACATTTTGAGCATCACTCTGCCCATAACAGCATATACAGCATCATACTGCCCACTTGACAATATGTTCAGCATCACATTAACTGCCCACTTAACAGCAAGTTCAGCATAGTTTTGCGCAAATAACATCATGGTCAGCATCACCATAACCCACATATCAGCATGTTCGGAATAATTCTGACTGGCCATATAAAAGCATGCTCAGCACTGGCTTTCCCATATAACAGCATGTTATATGGAAAAGTGACCTGTGCCTCCAGTGTGTGACCAGGAGGCACAGCTCTCACACTGGAGGCCCAGCTCTCACACTGGAGGCCCAGCTCTCACACTGGAGGCCCAGATCTCCCACTGGAAGCCCAGCTCTCACACTGGAGGCCCAGCTCTCAACACTGGTGGCCCAGCTCTCACACTGGAGGCCCAGCTCTCACACTGGAGGCCCAGCTCTCCCACTGGAGGCCCAGCTCACACACTGGTGGCCCAGCTCTCACACTGGAGGCCCAGCTCACACACTGGAGGCCCAGCTCACACACTGGTGGCCCAGCTCTCACACTGGTGGCCCAGCTCTCACACTGGTGGCCCAGCTCTCCCACTGGAGGCCCAGCTCTCCCACTGGAGGCCCAGCTCTCACACTGGTGGCCCAGCTCTCACACTGGTGGCCCAGCTCTCACACTGGTGGCCCAGCTCTCACACTGGTGGCCCAGCTCTCACACTGGTGGCCCAGTTCTCACACTGGTGGCCCAGCTCTCACACTGGTGGCCCGGCTTTCACACTGGAGGCCCAGCTCTCACACTGGTGGCCCAGCTCTCACACTGGAGGCCCAGCTCTCACACTGGAGGCCCAGCTCTCACACTGGTGGCCCAGCTCTCACACTGGTGGCCCAGCTCTCCCACTGGTGGCCCAGCTCTCACACTGGAGGCCCAGCTCTCCCACTGGTGGCCCAGCTCTCACACTGGTGGCCCAGCTCTCACACTGGTGGCCCAGCTCTCACACTGGAGGCCCAGCTCTCACACTGGTGGCCCAGCTCTCACACTGGTGGCCCAGCTCTCACACTGGTGGCCCAGCTCTCCCACTGGAGGCCCAGCTCAGACACTGGAGGCCCAACTCTCACACTGGAGGACCAACTCTCACACTAAAGACCCAGGTCACACACTAGAGGCCCAGGTCACACACTGGAGCCCCAACTCTCAGACTGGAGGCCCAGCTCTCACACTGGAGGCCCAGGTCACACACTGGAGACCCAGGTCACACACTGGTGGCCCAGCTATCACACTGGAGGCCCAACTCTCACACTGGAGGCCCAACTCTCACACTGAAGGCCAAGCTCTCACACTGGAGGCCCAGGTCACACACTGGAGCCCTAACTCTCACACTGGAGGCCCAACTCTCACACTGGAGGCCCAGGTGACACATTGGAGGCCCAGCTATCACACTGGAGGCCCAACTCTGACAATGGAGGCCCAACTCTCACACTGGAGGCCCAGCTCTCACACTGGAGGCCCAGGTCACACACTGGAGCCCTAACTCTCACACTGGAGGCCCAACTCTCACACTGGAGGCCCAAGGTCACACACACTGGAGGCCAGCTCTCACACTGGAGGCCCAGCTCACACACTGGAGGCCCAGCTCTCACACTGGTGGCCCAGCTCACACACTGGAGGCCCAGCTCTCACACTGGAGGCCCAGCTCTCACACAGGTGGCCCAGCTCACACACTGGAGGCCCTGGTCACACATTTGTGGCCCAGCTCTCACACTGGAGGCCCAGCTCTCACACTGGTGGCCCAGGTAACACACTGGTGGCCCAGGTCACACACTGGTGGCCAGGCTCACACACTAGTGGCCCAGGTCACACACTGGTGGCCAGGCTCACACACTGGAGGCCCAGCTCTCACACTAGAGGCCCAGCTCTCACGCTGGAGGCCCAGGTCACACACTGGAGGCCCAACTCTCACACTAGAGGCTCATCTCTCACACTGGAGATCCAGGTCAAACACTGGAGGCCCAACTCTCACACTGGAGGCCCAACTCTCACACTGGAGGCCCAGGTCACACACTGGAGGCCCAACTCTCACACTGGAGGCCCAACTCTCACACTGGAGGCCCAGGTCACACTCTGGTGGCCCAGCTCACACTCTGGTGGCCCATCTCTAACACTGGAGGCCCAGCTCTCACACAGGTGGCCCAGCTCACACACTGGAGGCCCAGCTCTCACACTGGAGGCCCAGCTCTTACACTGGAGGCCTAGCTCACACTCTGGCGGCCCTGCTCTCACACTGGAGGCCCAGCTCTCACACTGGAGGCCCAGCTCTCACACTGGAGGTCTAGCTCACACTCTGTTGGCCCTGCTCTCACACTGGAGGCCCAGCTCTCACACTGGAGGCCCAGGTCACACATTGGTGGCCCAGCTCCCTCACTGGAGGCCCAGGTCATACATTGGTAGCCCAGCTCTCACACTGGAGGCCCAGCTCTCACACTGGTGGCCCATCTCACACACTGGTGGCCCAGCTCACACACTGAAGGCCCAGATCACACACTGGTGGCCCAGCTCACACACTGGTGGCCCAGCTCTCACTCTGGTGGCCCATCTCACACACTGGTGGCCCAGCTCTCACACTGGTGGCCCATCTCACACACTGGTGGCCCAGCTCATACACTGGAAGCCCAGCTCATACACTGGAGGCCCAGCTCACACACTGGAGGCTCAGGTCACACACTGGAGGCCCTACTCTCACACTGGTGGCCCAGCTCTCACACTGGAGGCCCAGGTCACACACTGGAGCCCTAACTTTCACACTGGAGACTCAACTCTGACACTAGATGCACAACTCTCACACTTAAGGCCCAGGTCACACACTGGAGGCCCAGCTCTCACACTGCAGGCCCAGCTCACACACTGGAGGCCCAACTCTCGCACTGGAGGCCCAGCTCTCTCACTTGAGGCCCAACTCTCACACTGGAGGCCCAATTCTCACACTGGAGGCCCAGCTCTCACACTGGAGGCCCAGGTCACACACTGGAGCCCTAACTTTCACACTGGAGGCTCAACTCTGACACTAAATGCACAACTCTCACACTTAAGGCCCAGGTCACACACTGGAGGCCCAGCTCTCACACTGGAGGCCCAGCTCACACACTGGAGGCCCAGCTCTCACACTGGTGGCCGAGCTCTCACACTGGTGGCCCAGCTCTCTCACTGGAGGCCCAGGTCAGACACTGGAGGCCCAACTTTCACACTGGAGGTCCAACTCACACTGGAGGCCCAGGTCACGCACTAGAGGCCCAGGTCACTCACTGGAGGCCCAGCTCTCTCACTGGAGGCCCAGGTCAGACACTGGAGGCCCAACTCTCACACTGGAGGTCCAACTCTCACACTAAAGGCCCAGGTCACACACTAGAGGCCCAGGTCACACACTGGAGCCCCAAATCTCAGACTGGAGGCCCAGCTCTCACACTGGAGGCCCAGGTCACACACTGGAGACCCAGGTCACACACTGGTGGCCCAGCTATCACACTGGTGGCCCAACTCTGACACTGGAGGCCCAACTCTCACACTGGAGGCCCAGCTCTCACACTGGAGGCCCAGGTCACACACTGGAGCGCTAACTCTCACACTGGAGGCCCAACTCTCACACTGGAGGCCCAGGTCACACACTGGAGGCCCAGCTATCACACTGGAGGCCCAACTCTGACACTGGAGGCCCAACTCTCACACTGGAGGCCCAGCTCTCACACTGGAGGCCCAGGTCACACACTGGAGCCCTAACTCTCACACTGGAGGCCCAACTCTCACACTGGAGGCCCAGGTCACACACACTAGAGGCCAGCTCTCACACTGGAGGCCCAGCTCACACACTGGAGGCCCAGCTCTCACACTGGAGGCCCAGCTCACACACTCGAGGCCCAGCTCTCACATTGGTGGCCCAGCTCACACACTGGAGGCCCAGCTCTCACACTTTTGGCCCAGCTCACACACTGGAGGCCCAGCTCTCACACAGGTGGCCCAGCTCACACACTGGAGGCCCAGGTCACACATTTGTGGCCCAGCTCTCACACTGGAGGCCCAGCTCTCACACTGGTGGCCCAGGTAACACACTGGAAGCCCAGCTCACATACTGATGGCCCAGCTCACACACTGGAGGCCCAGCTCACACACTGGAGGCTTATCTCTCACACTGGAGACCCAGGTCAAACCCTGGAGGCCCAACTCTCGCCCGAAACGCTGCGCGTGCTAGTGGCTTTACACGACTGTAATTACCATAATTGTATCCTCACATTCCTTATGTACATTCTTGTATATGCATAAATAAATAAATAAATAAATAAATAAATAAATGGAGGCCCAACTTTCACACTGGAGGCCCAGGTCACACACTGGAGGCCCAACTCTCTTACTGGAGGCCCAGCTCACACTCTGGTGGCCCAGCTCCAACACTGGAGGCCCAGCTCTCACACAGGTGACCCAGCTCACACACTGGAGGCCCAGCTCTCACACTGGAGGCCCAGCTCTCACGCTGGAGGCCCAGCTCACACTCTGGTGGCCCTGCTCTCACACTGGAGGCCCAGCTCTCACACTGGAGGCCCAGGTCACACATTGGTGGCCCAGCTCCCACACTGGAGGCCCAGATCATACATTGGTGGCCCAGCTCTCACACTGGAGGCCCAGCTCTCACACTGGTGGCCCATCTCACACACTGGAGGCCCATCTCACACACTGGAGGCCCAGCACTCACACTGGAGGCCCAGGTCACACACTGGAGGCCCAGCTTACACTCTGGTGGCCCAGCTCCAACACTGGAGGCCCAGCTCTCACACAGGTGCCCCTGCTCTCACACTGCAGGCCCAGCTCTCACACTGGAGGCCCAGCTCTCACACTGGAGGCCCAGCTCACACTCTGGTGGCTCTGCTCTCACACTGGAGGCCCAGCTCTCACACTGGAGGCCCATCTCTCACACTGGTGGCCCAGCTCTCACACTGGAGGCCCAGCTCTCACACTAGTGGCCCAGCTCACACAATGGAGGCCCAGCTCTCACAATGATGATCCGGCTCTCTCACTGGAGGCCCAGCTCTCACAATGATGATCCGGCTCTCTCACTGGAGGCCCAGCTCTCTCACTGGAGGCCCAGCTCTCACACTGGTCTCCCAGCTCTCACACTGTAGGCCCAGCTCTCACACTGGTGGCCCAGCTCTCAGAATGGTGGGCCGGCTCTCTCACTGGAGGCCTAGCTCTCACACTGGTGGCCCAGCTCTCACACTGGTGGCCCAGCTCTCTCACTGGAGGCCCAGCTCTCACACACTGGTGGCCCAGCTCTCACACTGGTGGCCCAGCTCTCACACTGGTGGCCCAGTTCTCACACTGGAGGCCCAAGTACTTTCATATTTAAATAATACATGTTCAGAAGGAATCTAGTAAATGTAAATTATTTCAGGAGGAATGATTCCTTCTGAAGATATATTATTGAAATACGAAAGTACTTAAGGAAATCCTAAGTGTAGTTACAGGATGAGAGCTACACTTGTAGTGTCCCATTTTCCCAGCACTCTTTGTTATATAATGCTTTGAAACTTTTGACGGTTTTGGCCTCCACCACCTTCTCACCTAACTTGTTCCAACCGTTTACCATTCTGTTTGCAAAAGTGAATTATCTTACATTTCTTCGGCATCTTTGTTTAGTTCGTTTAAATCTATAACCTCTTGTTCTTGAAATTCCAGGTCTCGGGAAATCTTCCCTATCAAGTTTATCAATTCCTGTTACTGTTTTGTACGTAGTGATCATATCTCCTCTTTTCCTTCTGTCTTCTAGTTTTGGAATATTTAATGCCTCTAATGTCTCCTCATAAATCCTGCCCTTCAGTTTTGGTATGAATGTTTGTGTGCCTTCATCGTATATTTTGCAAAATATGGAATACATCTCATTTACTTTACTTTAAGAATATGGTTCGATCAATTAAAAACCCTCTTGTTCAAATTGCAAAGAGACTGAAAGAGATGCAGCATGCTCAATGGATTATATATTAGTGATTATTATTAAGACTATATATTAGTGAATCATATTAGTGATTCAATTATTATGGTCATAAAACAATAAACAAATAGTTTTGGTGTTATTACGCTCTATTCACAGGTTATATATAAGTATCTGCATGTTTTGTTCACCATTACAAACCACTAAGTTGGTGTGGTTTTTGTTGAGATTGTTATTTATGATAAGATTCCTTACGTTATCTGAGAATGAAGCTATGTTGGTATTGGGAAATCTATAGATGGCACTTATAGTCAAGGAGGATTTAAGGGATTTACTGGAGAACTT
>NC_091155.1:6882482-6884982 GCF_040958095.1 Procambarus clarkii
AGTAGCATGTCTTTGCACCTTTTCCAGTTTGTTGATGTGCTTCTTAAGATATGGGCCAACTTCTGTTGTTGGGCACCACACAACAGCTGCATATTCTAGCTTTGGCGTAACAAAACTCATGAACAATTTCTTTAGTATATCACAATCCATGTATTTAAACGCAATTCTAAAGTTAGAAAGCGTAGCACAGGCTCCTCGCACAATATTCTTTATGTGGTCCTCAGGTGATAGTTTTCTATCTAGAACCACCCCTAGATCTCTTTCTTTATCAGAATTCTTTAAAGATTTCTCACATAATGTATAGGTTGTGTGGGGTCTTATGTTCACCTGTTCCACATTCCATAACATGGCATTTATTAACATTAAATTCCATTTGCCAAGTGGTGCTCCATATACTTATTTTATCCAGGTTTTCTTGAAGGGCATGACAATCATCTAAATTTCTTATCCTTCCTATTATCTTAGCATCATCAGCAAACATGTTCATGTAATTCTGTATACCAACTGGTAGATCATTTATGTAGACAATAAACATCACTGGTGCAAGAACTGAACCCTGTGGTACTCCACTTGTGACATTTCTCCATTCCGATACATTGCCTCTGATTACAGCCCTCATTTTTCTATCAGTCAGAAAATTTATCATCCATGTTAGAAGCTTACCTGTCACCCCTCCAATATTTTCCAGTTTCCAGAACAACCTCTCTATGTGGAACTGTCGAATGCCTTTTTTAGGTCCAGATTGATGCAGTCAACCCAACCATCTCTTTCCTGTAATATATCTGTTGCTCGATCATAGAAACTGAGTAAATTCGATACACAGGATCTTCCAAATCGAAAACCATACTGTCTGTCTGAAATTATATCATTTCTCTCCAGGTGTTCTACCCATTTAGTTTTAATTATTTTTTCCAATATTCCAATTCCAATTTTTTCCAATAATGTGTGTGTGTGTATGTATATTTGTGTTGTTGAATATGACCGAAAGTCAGTCTTTCTGCCCCTCTCCTTACTGCTATTGTTGTTTCTCGCATCTTTGTATTGCTTGTATGTTTGGGCAATTTTTCCCCTTTTCCTAGTTCTGCATCTCTGCTTTAGTATAAATTTTGTTGTGCCATTATCATATATTTCACAAAACTTGACATACATCTCATTTACTTCATGTCCTAACAGCAAGTGTTTGTCAAATTCCTTAAGGAAATATCTGAGTTCCCCATAATGACCTCTCCACAAGTCAGGTTTTTCAACTGCTTCAAGCTCATTTTCTTCCAGATTATAATGCATTGCATACTTTATTCCCAAAAAGACATGGTCACTTTTACCCAAGTGACCATGTCACTTGGGTAAAAGGAGGGAGGTACTGAAAGGAGGAAAAGGGAGGTACCAAAGGAGGGAGGTACTGAATGATAAATATATCTTTCTCTTTTCTTGTAAATATAATATCCAGCATGGAGGGAACATCCCCTTCCCTCATCCTCGTAGCTTGTTTAACATGTAGAAACATGAATGTTTACAGGGTGAGGTTTACGAAATTATATATATATATATATATATATATATATATATATATATATATATATATATATATATATATATATATATAATTGGTCTCTGGTCTATATATATATATATATATGCAACAATGATCACAAAAACACTGATCCAAGTATGCAGAATAACCACATATGAAAAATAGAAAATGCTTAACGCGTTTTCGGCTAATTCGCCTTCATCAGAGCAAAGTAGAATGAAGATAAGTTTGCTGATCAGACCTTTATATCCGCCTGGGCAGATCACCTGACCACCAAAAATAAGTGGAGGAAAGGAATTATAAGAAAGAAGGTAACTGCAGAAGGCCTATTGGCCCATACAAGGCAGCTCCTTTTAATATCTCCAAGTGCCATACGTGTTTAAATGATTGCTATATTGTTTTGACGTGCTATATTGAGGCTTAAATAGGGATCCAACTTGTACATACCGGGGCTCACATTAAGGCTGTTGTTACAATGTTTGATCAGAGCAGACTCGATCACGTTTCGTTCAACAAAATCCTTACTTTTAACAATACATTTTGCCCCTGTAAAGTCGATAGAATGATTACATAAACTGGAATGTAAATACAATGCACTGGATTGCTGGGCTGTACGAATAGCATATGAATGCTGTTTTAAACGCGAGGAAAGAGATTTACCAGTCTGGCCGATGTAAACACATGCACACTCATTACAAGGGATGGAATACACACAACCTGCTACAGACGAGGGCGAGTTCTTAATTAACATGGACTTAACTGTATTATCATTTTTGAACACTAGATTAATATTAAGGTTCTTCAGGGCTGGGGCAAGATTTACTAGACCCTCAGAATATGGTAATACCAACGAATTTTTCAGTTCTGGTTTCGACTTAGTAGTCTGTTTGTAGAAAGTCCTTTTTGCTTGACCAAACGCAAGATCCAAGATCGATTTTGGGTATTTTAACTTCTTCCCAATTTCAAATA
>NC_091155.1:6889982-6937482 GCF_040958095.1 Procambarus clarkii
TGAAAATGTTTGCTGGATATATATATATATATATATATATATATATATATATATATATATATATATATATATATATATATATATGTCGTACCTAGTAGCCAGAACGCACTTCTCAGCCTACTATTCAAGGCCCGATTTGCCTAATAAGCCAAGTTTTCCTGAATTAATATATTTTCTCAAATTTTTTTCTTATGAAATGATGAAGCTACCCATTTCATTATGTATGAGGTCATTTATTTTTTATTGGAGTTAAAATTAACGTAGATATATGACCGAACCTAACCAACCCTACCTAACCTAACCTAACCTATCTTTATAGGTTAGGTTAGGTTAGGTAGCCAAAAAAGTTAGGTTAGGTTAGGTTAGGTAGGTTAGGTAGTCGAAAAACAATTAATTCATGAAAACTTGGCTTATTAGGCAAATCGGGCCATGAATAGTAGGCTGATAAGTGCGTTCTGGCTACTAGGTACGACATATATATATATATATATATATATATATATATATATATATATATATATATATATATATATATATATATATATATATATATATATATATATATATATATATATATATATATTAATTTAATATAGTGGCTTTACAAGAATGTAAATACTGTACTATCCAATGTATTCTCACAAACCCAATGTACCTTCTTGTATATATATAAATAAAATAAAATAAAATAAAATAAAATAAAACTTGATTTGGCGTCACCAGCTCTTTATTTTCGCCTAATTTCTTTATAAAAATATACTTTTCTGATTAAAATTATGTTTTTTTTGTGTTGTACATTCAGCACCAACATTATAATGAGTAAATATATCATATTTATTCATTATTAACGTATGGCCAGGAAGCTTTGTGAAGCTTGTGTTAGCTTGTGGTAATTAAACGGACCGCCCAGGGGTGTCCGTCTTATTACCGCAACAACCTGCCTCATATTTACTTCTAATTTCGCTATGAAATTAGATTATTTCAGAGTAAAAATAGGTTTGATCATGTTCTACGTGTAGCACCAACATTATAGTAAGTAAATATACCATATTTCTTCATTACTTACGTAATGCTAGGAGGATTTGGGTAGATTTGGGTAATTCTATGGACCGCTCAGGGGAACTTGTAGGAGAGCCTAAGCCTAGCAGTGGTAACATCTAGAAGTCTGCTAACATTATTGGATGACCCATAGACGTGCGGTTCTTCCTGCATAATAGAATGATGATAGATGGAGTAACTGGTGTTAATTTCACTTTGCCTCAAGTCTCCTAAATTTAGTTGATGTTCCTGGGATGGTTTTGGGCAGATCTAGAAATGCCCGAAAGCCTTTGCGAGTTAGTGGCTTAAAAAGAATGTAAGAACACCAATGTTATGTACTCTCTCGAGAAAATGTATCTTCTTCTATATAAGTAAATAAATAAATTCGTTTGTTTAATTCTAATGCTTGTAGGCGAGAACAGTTGTGAACGCCAGCTAGCGCACAAGTACATGAGCGCCCAAAATACTTATACACAAAAGACATGTACAGACAGGCGTGTGGCTTCTGACTTCGTTTTTATTGATTAATATTACATATTAGGCGCTTGCCTATAATAGTTATCATTATATGCAAGCAAGTAAACTATCACATAATAAATATAAAGGAGTTTATCCAAACACTGACAAAAGTGTTGTGTTTTGTGCATTGTATCGTGTTTGTAGTCATTCGTGGTGTGTTGTGTTTAAGCTGGCGGGCGGCGTCCTTACCAAGCCCGGATTATGTCTATTACATCACTAAACTTCATTTAATAACTATATGCCTGTTATGTAGAAGATTTTAATTGTAAATAGCATTATACTGTCGTTTTAATATTGAACACGTACACACAGGCGAAACGTCCGAAGTGGTAAATAAGAAATCAGTATCATAAGAAAGGCAAAACTTGCATATTATGTGAATAGATTCAATGAAGCAAAAGGCAACATGAAAAACACTTGGAAAACTATCTCTAGTATCCTAGGAACTAAACAACACTCACATAACCAAATAAAACTCTACAAGGATGGGGATATACCGTCAACTGATTTAGAAATGGCAAATGAATTTAATAGTTTCTTTTCATCGGTTGGTGCTAATCTTGCCAGTAAAATCCCACAGACTCAGACACATATTAACACATATCTCTCAGGCAGCTATCCAAACTCTCTTCTCCTTTCACCAATCAGCCCGGCAGATGTTGTGTCCATCATACACTCTCTAAAAACCAAGGCAGGGAACACCAGTGAAATTCCGTCCATTGTGTACAAGAGAGCCTCCCATGCCCTTGCCCCACCCATAGCACTACTGTTCAACAAATCTATAGAGTGTCACACCTTCCCTGATATCCTCAAAAAAGCAAGAGTAACGCCAGTCCATAAAGGAGGCAATCCGGCGGACATAAACAATTATAGACCAATATCAAATCTACCCATTCTATCAAAAATATTTGAAAAAATTATTTACAAACAGCTCTATTCCTACCTCGTAAAATTCGACATACTCAGCCCCTGCCAGTTTGGCTTCCGGTCCCAAAAGAGTACCAATGATGCAATCATTAGTCTCCTTGACATTATCTACTCAGCCCTTGACAAAAATGAGTTTCCGATTGGACTCTTCATTGACCTAAGAAAAGCCTTTGATACTGTTAATCACAACTACCTCTTATTTAAACTCCAGCATTATGGAATCCGAGGCCTTGCCCTTGACTACATCCGATCCTATCTTAGTGACAGACACCAATATGTAACCATCAATGATACAACTTCTTCCACTCTACCAATTACCGTTGGAGTGCCACAGGGCAGCATCTTAGGACCTCTTCTATTTCTTATATATATAAACGATCTGCCTAATGTCTCTAATATTCTCAAACCTATATTGTTTGCTGACGATACTACCCTTATCTACTCAAACCTCAACCCACATACACTAAATAATGTTGTGAATAATGAATTAAAAAAAGTCCACTTATGGATGTCAACGAACAAACTAACATTAAACATCGAAAAGACTTACTACATCTTATTTGGAAGCAAATCATCAAATGCAATTCAGCTACAGATAGACAACATTAACATCAGTAATAAAAATGATGGCAAGTTTCTTGGCCTATTCCTAGACAAGAGACTCAACTTCAGCACCCACATTCAACACATAACTAAGAAAGTCTCTAAGACAGTTGGTATACTCTCCAAAATCAGATATTATGTTCCTAACTCTGCTCTCCTCTCACTATATTATGCACTAATCTACCCCTATCTTAATTATGGTATCTGTGCATGGGGGTCTACCACTGCAAACCACCTTAAGCCCATCATCACACAGCAAAAATCTGCTATCAGAATAATAACTAACTCTGCTTTCAGACAACACTCAGCTCCCTTGTTTAAATCTCTAAACTTGCTAAATATTAACTCCCTCCACACATTCTCTTGTGTCAACTACATTTACAAAACCCTGTTCTTAAATGCAAACCATGCTCTGAAACTCTCCCTGGACAGATGTAATAGGACCCATTATCACCACACCAGAAATAAATATCTCTTTGATATCCCCAGGGTCAAACTTAATCTGTGTAAACACTCTATGCAAATTAAGGGACCTAGTCTATGGAACTCACTCCCTAGTGAATTGAAAAACTGTAAAACTTTTGCCTTATTTAAAAGCAAAACCAAAAAGTACCTAACTTCATCTATTTAGTTTCCTACACTGAGCTTTAAATTTGCTCTGTACCTAGTGGTACCCAATCTCCTAATTTTTATGTAATATCAAACAACCTTATCATTGTGTTCATTGCTGTCTTCTTTTATGTGCTAGCCATATGCTGTATTGTGACTACCAATTTTTGTCAACTACCATTCAAGCTGTCATTGCAATCAATCTTATATTGTTTCTGCTGTATTGTGCCTACCAATTTGTTGTCAACTACCATTTTAAGCTGTCATTGCAATCAATCATAGCTACCTATGTGCTTTAATATACTGTACCTATAATTTTCTCTCATCTTTTTTTTTTTTCATTCCATGTAATCTGTTATCATTTTTTTGTCTATAAATTTTGCAAGTATTTACCTCCTTAAAATTTTCTTAGATTAAGGACCTGCCCGAAACGCTGCGCGTGCTAGTGGCTTTACAAGACTGTAATTACAAGACTGTAACTGTAAAGATATTAGTGTGCGAAGTTGTCAGTGTACAAAGGGTCATGTATCCCTCCAGCCCGCGGTGGTACTCCTTCCCTATTACAAATTTGTTTATGAATGTATTTGCTTATTGTCTTGCCTATTTTTTTGGATCTGCTTGTATTCTGTTTATTACAACTTGTTTATTACCTTTCATATTTACTTATTGATTATATATTTGATTACAAAAAATAAAAATGGGTTCGTATCCTGGCCGGGGAGGATTTACTGGGCGCAATTCCTTTAACTGTAGCCTCTGTTTAACGCAACAGTAAAATGTGTACTTGGATGAAAAAACGATTCTTCGCGGCAGGTGATCGTATTCCAGGGACCTGCCCGAAACGCTACGAGTACTAGTGGCTGTACAAGAACGTAACAACTCTTGTATATATCTCAAAAAAAAAAAAAAATGCAAAGTTGTGCATTTACTATGAGAACAATATTTCCTTCAGAAAGTATATAAACGTGTACCATTATATTTTAATAAATAAATTGCAAGCATATTCTGTAATTCGAAAAAATGAGGAAAACATAAGAGTTAAATGTAGAAACCCAGTTACAAACAATAGTAAGAAGTAGGAAGTGTGGCACCAGAAAGAACACTGGAACGCCTAGGTGAGCGTCGTGGCCATTATCACAACACGGGACGGTGAGTGTCTTGAGATGCTTCCGACATTATAGTGCCAGAGTAAATTTCAAACAAGTCTTTATCGCAATAAAAATACACTGTATCCAGACCACGGTTGTGTGCGGTCGCAAGGTTGGCGCTCTTGGCGTCCGCTGATTGGTGGGAGGTGGAGGATTGCCCCACACTCTTCGTTTTTTGCACGTGGTGATACAGGATATTGTGCATTTGTTCTCGATTATTGACAACGTCGAAGAAATGGCTGAGGCGGTATGCCCAAGTGGCAGTGAGGAGGACAGACAAGATGATAATCGACCGTTTGAATTAGTAGTGAACAAAAAGAAACGGAGAAATAATAACAGACAGCGAGACAGTGAGAGTGACGATGAGATTGCAAAGAGACCAAAGAATGAGACCCTACTCGGCAAGACTCAAGACAAGACAAGAAGGAAGAGGCTGTTGTTCCCTACAACATGCCAATTGAATTTCCACCAAAAGCTAGAGTGGACGGTACGTTTGGCTAAACAATGTTTGGAATACGAACCACTTTTCAAGGAGGGTCTTCACCGGCCCTACATAACAGTTGGGACTGAACAGGCCGTGGAACGCCTCACGACGGTTGGATTTGAGAATGTAGTGATGGTTCCTCCAGAAGAAGGTATGTTGCACACAAAGATCATAGTTTTCAAGTTTCCAACTTATTTGGATCCTGACTGTCTTCTTCTTAACAATGATAATGTTGTCTGGGCCAAGAGGAACAGTGTTCGTGGTGACAAACGAAGCCATGTTGTTGCCTTGGTAAAGGGTGAGGCGCCGGAGAAAATTTTTGTGCAAGGACTAGGCTATAGGAACGTTGCAAAATACGTTGAGGAGCCTATACTGTGCATGAAGTGTTCACGTTGGGGACATATGGCATGGAAATGCCAGTTTGACCCCAGGTGTCGGTATTGTGGGAAAAATCACGACTCGCGAGAGTGTAGAGTCAAGATTGAAAGAAGTGAAAAGATTATCCCATTTTGTTGCAACTGTCGAGGCAGCCACAATGCTGGTTCCTCTCTATGCCCCATGAAGCCTCATCTGAAAGAGACTAGAACGGGTCCTACAAGCAGGATAGATGTATCCTCGCAGCAAGGAAAAATTGTGCAAGAGGAACATGGAGGAAACAGTTGGAAGCCAACGGCAGTCCCTATGATCAATGTGTGGGAAAAAGGGACGGAGAAAGTAAAGGCGAGCTTAGGGAAAGTACATCATGCAGTGGAAAAACTGAAACCTTGTGACGACAAGGTTCAGGACAATATGGTCACCTCTGAGGTTGGTAATCAAATTTTGGAGTATCTAAAAAAACTAGATAAGAGGATTGAGGCATTGGAAAAATTGGCTATGGAAGGTGGACGGGGTAAAGATGGTGGTGAAACAGGACGTGTAATTGAAAGTAAAACGAGACGTGAAATGGAAAGTGAAACGTGCGTAGAAGAAAGTAATGATGTGCATGAGGTAACGATGATAGAGGATAGTCAGGAGAATACACTTTCTAGTAGTGTTAGCGGTGTTCAACCTCCTGTTGTGACAAATGGTGAAAGAACGGTTAAAGTAAAACGGGTTACAGAAATAACAAAGAAAATAGATATGAAAAATATTACCTTCGATGTTAGTAGTAGTTGTGAAGGTGAGGAGAAAGAAAAAATGTTACGGTGTTGGAAGGAAGTTTCTAAGGTACTCTTGTATCTCATGGAATGTGACGGACAGGGCAAAGGTAGTTTTATTATTAATCATGGATGAAAGTAAATTGAGAATATTATCTTGGAACATTAATGGATTAAAAACTAGAGCAGTGGATGTACACTATTATACTCTTAGAGAGGATATTGACATAGTAGCACTCCAGGAAACTGGGGATAGGGATGGTAGCATACTGAGGCTAAATGGCTATAGAGGCTTTCACTTATATGCTGATGGAGGAACTAGGGGGGGTCTCATGTTATGTCAAAAGTACCATACCTGCCGAGATAACTGGAATTCCTCAGAGATATAGAGGTATTGAAAGTATTAGCTTGCGGATACAATTAAAGGACCGAGAGTTAAATTTCATTAATCTATACATCTCTGATAGCTCCCTTGATTTACGATACTTGCCAGATTCCTTCTTTTCTGAAGATACACTTGTGGTAGGGGATTTTAATGCCAGACATCCAGCTTTAGGATCAAGGGGTAAAGCAAATAGGAATGGTTGCAGATGGTACCAGTTTTTGCAGGAACATGAAGATGTTCAACTGCTGGGCGAGCCCTCTCCTACTCATTTGAGGGGAGGGAGATTAGATTATGCTTGTTTAATAAATGCTGAGGGCATAGAGGGGAATTGTCTTACTGTGGATGAAATGCTAAGTGATCATTTTGCATTACAAATACAGCTTAAACTAGATAAAAAGCATGCCTGCCTTCAGAGGAAAAGGTTAAAGTTTAATGAGGGAGAATTAAGGGGTCTTGTCGGCCATATTAAGTCTTGGTATGATACTTATAAGCCGGTTTCGGCAGAAGCATTTTATGAAGATTTAATTAAGGAGGTAGATGTATTTAATGCAACATTGAACCGGAAACCATCTAGTATAAAAAGGCATCCCCCCAGAAAAGAAAATTATACACATGACAAGATGCTTAAGGGGTGGACATTAACAATGAGGAGAGCTCACAGGGATTGGAATAGGAATGGTAGGACTGAGGAAGGGAAGAATGCTTTACTGGCAGTTGCTAGGCTGTGTGGGGAGAAGAGAAAGGAAATTAGGAGCAAGTATTGGCAGGAATTTGCAGAGAAAGTTGGGAGTAACAGAAACTTGAAGGAAATCTGGCAAGACGTAAATAAAATAAGGGGTAAAAAGCACAATTTTGTTGCACATCCAGACCCGCAAGGAATTGCAAATGAGCTCGTAAATAAATGGGCGGAAGCTGCCAAACTTAGTTCATTACCCGCTGTAACGAGAGAGTCATTAGATTCTTGGAAAGATCTAAGAAAGGATTTTATACTTATAGCAGGTAACAGTGGTGATGTCACTTGCACAGGTATTACCAGAGAAGAACTAATAACGGCGATTAAAGTTGGGAAATCTACCGCACCTGGGGAGGATGGAGTAACTTATGAAATACTTAATGAACTTGCCACTATGACGAAAAGCCCACTTTTAGACCTCTTTAATATTAGTTATAAAGAGGGCAGTATTCCCAGTAAATGGAAAAAAGCTATGATCATCCCTATCCCTAAAGCCAATGGAGAGTATAGACCTGTGTCTTTAACCTCGTGTTTTTGTAAAATGATGGAGAGGATCATTTTAAATAGACTTTTATATATAATAGGTGATCAGCTGTCTAGTAATTTGTTCGGGTTCCTCAAAGGAAAAAGTACCTCTGATTGTATTATTAAATGTCTAGCTAATGAAAATGATTATTATAGAATTTTCATTGATTTACAAGGAGCTTTTGATAAAGCCAACAAAGAGGTTATTTTATATGAATTAGCTAGTCTTGGTGTTAAAGGGAAATTATTGCGCTGGATAGGGGATTATCTTTACGAAAGGAAGGCTCAGGTGTGGTATCAAGGTTGTATGTCAGGTGTGGGGTCTTTTGAACTCGGCACACCTCAGGGAGGAGTTTTGAGTCCCACCCTGTTTAATGTACTAATGAATAAGATAGCATCTGAGAGATACTCAAATGGGGTAACTCCGATCATATATGCCGATGATATTTTATTTCAGGGCAAAGATATTTCAAAGGTTCAAACAGTGTTGGACAATTTCGGAAACCTGTGTCACCATATGGGATTGGTGGTTAATGAAAACAAAACTAAGTTTGAATGTAGAAGTCGGAGCCCCATTGTTTTGAAAATAAACGATAAAAATATAGAGAGAGTTAATATATATAAATATTTAGGCATATATGTTGGATATACCCATGAGAGTTTGGAAGCTGAGATGAACAGACTGTTGGGTCAATGTCGGAAGAGATTACAACCTCTGAAGGCTTTGGCATGCTGTGGAAAGGGAGTGGGAGTCCCTGTGCTACGAATGTTATACTTGAGTACTGTAAGATCTCTTATTGATTATGCCGCACCTGTCATTTCTTGTTTTGGTAAAGGTAGGATGGGCAAGTTGGAGAAGGTACAAAATGAAGCAATGAGAATTATCTTAGGATGCCCAAGAAATGCTATGATTGAGATAATGAGGATGGAGTTGAATCTGCAGAGTATTGGGGATAGAATTTCAGAGATAAATGTAGCCTCTGCCATTAGATTAATGAGAGGTGGGGGAGCTAATGAATTAATCCTCTCGGTTCAAAAGGTGGGAAGTAGTGAACAGTGTATGATGAAGAAGAGAGTATATATAAATAAATTATGTTATAAAGTATGATGTTATTACAGAGTGTATTGCTGTGCCCAAGAGAAAATTTACACCACCATGGGAGGATTGTAATGTAGATGTAGTAATTACTCCCTTGCATAAGAAAAAAAGTATGTATGAAATAGGAGAGCTGAGGGCAACATATGATTGTATAATTAGAAAACTGCCTACGGAAAACACTCTACATGTATATTGTGATGGGTCAGTAGCTAGGGATGGGAAGGCAGGATGTAGAGTCTTGATCAGGGAGTACACTGACATCGGCACTGTAGATACTGTTATTGGACGCCGCTTAACTGACAATGTCTCTTCAACGCAGGCTGAACTCCAAGGAGTATTAGCAGGATTACAGGAAGTAGTCAAATGTGGAAAAAATGCTTGCTTCTTTATTGACAGCAGAGGAGCGTTAGAGTCTTTAAATAGCAGACGCCCAGTATATCAGAATATTGTGATAGAGTGTAGAGAGAATGTTAAGAGACTAGAAAAAACTGGGTATAAAGTAAGATTCATGTGGATCCCTTCACATGTGGGAATACTGTTGAATGAGGTAGTTGATGACATAGCGAAGAGAGCCACTGAAAAAACTCTTGTTGATGTTGTATGTCAGTTAACCTTGAAACAAATAAAAACAAGATTCAAGGTGATTCAGGAGGGTGAAGAAATGATAAAGAGAATGGCAATGGTGGACAGTAGTAACACACTTAAGAATTATTCAATAATAAATACAAATTCGTCCTTCACTTATGGTAAAGGAAAGTCTACTTGGAAGGATTCAATTTACATGAGATTACGATTAGGATATAAATATATCTGGCAATACGGTGTTGATGTCAGTGAAAAAGATAAGGAGTGTAAATTATGTAGTATGCCGTCCGCCCACACCTTAGAACATTATGTATTAGAGTGTCACCTTATTGAAAAATATAGAAATAAGGAAATAAATAGTGTACCACATCAAATTGTTTGGATGTGTGATAATGGTATAATAGACAGTATACTTAGGAGCTACAAGAATTTTGCCCCAAGAATGTAACAATTATATGCTGTACTTGCTGTATGCAATGTTAAATGGGATTTTTGTACTGCTATATGTCTATTTGTACTCACTGAATTTGTGCGCCCCTTGAGGGACTTGAAGTAGAGGGGGGTAGAAATAGCCTAAGCTACTCTATCCCTTTGAGATGTATTTATTGCTTATCTCAATAAACATACTTGAACTTGATGAACTTGGTACTCCTTCCCTATTACAAATTTGTTTATGAATGTATTTGCTTATTGTCTTGCCTATTTTTTTGGATCTGCTTGTATTCTGTTTATTACAACTTGTTTATTACCTTTCATATTTACTTATTGATTATATATTTGATTACAAAAAATAAAAATGGGTTCGTATCCTGGCCGGGGAGGATTTACTGGGCGCAATTCCTTTAACTGTAGCCTCTGTTTAACGCAACAGTAAAATGTGTACTTGGATGAAAAAACGATTCTTCGCGGCAGGTGATCGTATTCCAGGGACCTGCCCGAAACGCTACGAGTACTAGTGGCTGTACAAGAACGTAACAACTCTTGTATATATCTCAAAAAAAAAAAAAAATGCAAAGTTGTGCATTCACTATGAGAACAATATTTCCTTCAGAAAGTATATAAACGTGTACCATTATATTTTAATAAATAAATTGCAAGCATATTCTGTAATTCGAAAAAATGAGGAAAACATAAGAGTTAAATGTAGAAACCCAGTTACAAACAATAGTAAGAAGTAGGAAGTGTGGCACCAGAAAGAACACTGGAACGCCTAGGTGAGCGTCGTGGCCATTATCACAACACGGGACGGTGAGTGTCTTGAGATGCTTCCGACATTATAGTGCCAGAGTAAATTTCAAACAAGTCTTTATCGCACTTAAAATACCCTTCATTATCGAGCATATATTAGGAGGCGGTGACCACTCGTCACAAGAAAAATACCAAATAGTCAAAGCACTGGCTTAATATCTCCAATCGACCAACAAATATCTTCCTCAAATCTCTTCCTCAAATATCTTCCTCAAATATCTTCCTCAATCGACCAACAAATATCGACCTCAAATTGGGTCACATCTGACCCGCGCCACATTTATACCTGGCGCCACCAACAGCTAAACACAGAAAACAACTACCTCGTCGCAACACCAAGGATCAGCTGACGCCATAAACACAACACACCGCCCTACGGTGCGGCAAGTCTCCCTCTAACACACACTTATTTATTTATTTATTTATTTATTTATGCATATACAAGAATGTACATAAGGAATGTGAGGATACAAATATGGTAATTACAGTCTTGTAAAGCCACTAGCACGCACAGCGTTTCGGGCAGGTCCTTAATCTAAGAAAAATTTAAGGAGGTAAATACTTGCAAAATTTATGGACAAAAAAATGATAACAGATTACATGGAATGAAAAAAAAGAAGATGAGAGAAAATTATAGGTACAGTATATTAAAGCACATAGGTAGATATGATTGATTGCAATGACAGCTTAAAATGGTAGTTGACAACAAATTGGTAGGCACAATACAGCAGAAGCAATATAAGATTGATTGCAATGACAGCTTGAATGGTAGTTGACAAAAATTGGTAGTCACAATACAGCATATGGCTAGCACATAAAAGAAAATAGCAATGAACACAATGATAAGGTTGTTTGATATTACATAAAAATTAGGAGATTGGGTAACACTAGGTACAGAGCAAATTTAAAGCTCAGTGTAGGAAACTAAATAGATGAAGTTAGGTACTTTTTGGTTTTACTTTTAAATAAGGCAAAAGTTTTACAGTTTTTCAATTCACTAGGGAGTGAGTTCCATAGACTAGGTCCCTTAATTTGCATAGAGTGTTTACACAGATTAAGTTTGACCCTGGGGATATCAAAGAGATATTTATTTCTGGTGTGGTGATAATGGGCCCTATTACATCTGTCCAGGGAGAGTTTCAGAGCATGGTTTGCATTTAAGAACAGGGTTTTGTAAATGTAGTTGACACAAGAGAATGTGTGTGGAGGGAGTTAATATTTAGCAAGTTTAGGGATTTAAACAAGGGAGCTGAGTGTTGTCTGAAAGCAGAGTTAGTTATTATTCTGATAGCAGATTTTTGCTGTGTGATGATGGGCTTAAGGTGGTTTGCAGTGGTAGACCCCCATGCACAGATACCATAATTAAGATAGGGGTAGATTAGTGCATAATATAGTGAGAGGAGAGCAGAGTTAGGAACATAATATCTGATTTTGGAGAGTATACCAACTGTCTTAGAGACTTTCTTAGTTATGTGTTGAATGTGGGTGCTGAAGTTGAGTCTCTTGTCTAGGAATAGGCCAAGAAACTTGCCATCATTTTTATTACTGATGTTAATGTTGTCTATCTGTAGCTGAATTGCATTTGATGATTTGCTTCCAAATAAGATGTAGTAAGTCTTTTCGATGTTTAATGTTAGTTTGTTCGTTGACATCCATAAGTGGACTTTTTTTAATTCATTATTCACAACATTATTTAGTGTATGTGGGTTGAGGTTTGAGTAGATAAGGGTAGTATCGTCAGCAAACAATATAGGTTTGAGAATATTAGAGACATTAGGCAGATCGTTTATATATATAAGAAATAGAAGAGGTCCTAAGATGCTGCCCTGTGGCACTCCAACGGTAATTGGTAGAGTGGAAGAAGTTGTATCATTGATGGTTACATATTGATGTCTGTCACTAAGATAGGATCGGATGTAGTCAAGGGCAAGGCCTCGGATTCCATAATGCTGGAGTTTAAGTAAGAGGTAGTTGTGATTAACAGTATCAAAGGCTTTTCTTAGGTCAATGAAGAGTCCAATCGGAAACACCTCTGTTTTAATCACCGTTCCTCTATCAACAGCACAAAGCAACAAGCACCTTGGTAGCTCCGATCATCTTCAACATAAACGCGTCCAACAACATCAGTACTGGTGCAGTCATCGAGAGGACAAACCCTTCATGCAAACTGCACCTACTATCAACAAGAAGAAGAAGAGCATAAAACCTTCCCACAAACGATCGTCGTCGCCCCTAAATCAACACAACAACCTTCCCACAAACTGCACCTATCATAAAGAAGAAGTCCACCACTGATCTTCAAGTGCTCACATCAAGTCTAACTCTACAACAGCCTAAGAAACAACACTCAAGCCTTGCCTAAGCCTCAACATTGACGCCCCACCGTGAGGCGTCACCCAGCATCACCACTCATGCAGTCATCCGAGGAGAAAACCTTCCCACAAACTGTACCTATCATAAAGAAGATGAAGACTCACCAGTGTCCAGAGTGTGGGAAGGTATTCACTCATCTTGGAAATATGAAGCGTCACATGTTAGTGCATTCGGGTGAAAAACCTCATAATTGCCCAGAGTGTGGGAAGGTATTCACTCATCTTGGAAATATAAAGCGTCACATGTTAGTGCATTCGGGTGAAAAACCTCATAAAAGTCCAGAGTGTGGGATGAGGTTGAGACACCTTGGAAATATGAAGACTCACATTTTAGTGCATTCGGGTGAAAAACCTCATAAGTGTCCAGAGTGTGGGAAGAGGTTCAGTCAGGTTGGAAGTATGAAGACTCACATGTTAGTGCATTCGGGTGAAAAACCTCATAAGTGTCCAGAGTGTGGGAAGAGGTTCAGTCAGCGTGGAAGTATGAAGATTCACATGTTAGTGCATTCGGGTGAAAAACCTCACAAGTGTCCAGAGTGTGGGAAGAGGTTCAGTCAGGTTGGAAGTATGAAGACTCACATGTTAGTGCATTCGGGTGAAAAACCTCATAAGTGTCCAGAGTGTGGGAAGAGGTTCAGTAGGCTTGGAAGTATGAAGACTCACTTGATGATGCACATTGATGAAAAACCTTATGAATGTGATGAGTGTGGCAAAAGGTTTAGAGATCGTAAATCTATAATAAGTCACATGTTAGTACATACAGAAGAAAGGCCTTTCAAGTGTGATAAATGTGGCAGATTATTTAAGTCACGTAATGGTATAAAAGCACACGTGTTAGTGCATTTGAATGATAAACCTTCATAAAGTGTCCAGAGTTTTGGAAGAGTTTCGGTCATCTTTGTAGTATGAAAACTCACAAGACAGTGCATTTAGATGATAGGTTAAACATTTTGAGTGTGAGAGATAAATCAGAAAATGTTTTAAGTATATTGTATAACAAAGCACATATTAGTTCATTAACTTATAATACCATTTTTCCAATTTTAAAATTGTTGGAAATTGTAAACTTTATCAGGAAAATATCTTGCACTCTCCATAGCTTCAACCATTATTTTATTATATATTTTTATGGTGTTTTAGCTTACCCAATTCCATATACTGTATTCAAAAACATGGTGTTGCTCCTTCACGTTAACTTATTTCTCACTCTCCAACCCCCTGCCCTATTTTCCTTTCTGTTGTCATGATCGTGTATGTACAACTGGTACCAATTGTTTTCTTTGATATCTGTGTACCTCATAGCTTCCGTTACATTTTCTTCTCTGCCACAGAAGAAACGTGGCAATGTTCCACAGCCACAGTGCTGGCATTGGCAGTGCCATCACTGCCAGCACAGTTGAAGGCTTGAAAGCAAGCCAAAAGCACTCTAGTTGATTGTTAACTTTTAACTGTAGTTTTATATATATACTATTGTACTATTTTTATGAAATATTAAAATAATTTTTGTTATTTTGCTTAATGACTGAGATATATAAATCATTAACAAATATATATTAGACTGGAATTTATTTCAGCAATTCTTCATTTATATTTGCATCAGATTTTTTAATAGTCTGGCTTATCTACAGTAGTTACAGTGATCTAACTGTTGCATTATTGTGTGCATTAAGATAGATTCTGATAAAAGACTAACCTTAGTTCAGTAGTCATATTAGCCTGACTGGCATTTATAATTTTCTGAGTTGGAAATATATATTACTCTTGCCGAACGATGTATAATAATATATATTACTCAGCTGTTAAACAATATTTGCCAGACTGAGATATTTATGTTTAGCAGTTATATTATCCTGACTGGCAATTATATTATCCTGACTCTGGCAATTATATTATCTGGCCTGGCAATTGTATTAATCAGACTTGCAATTACTAGGTATATTATATGTATCCAGACTGATAATTACATTAGCTTGTCTATCAATTATACTATCCCGACTGTGAATTATGTGAGCATGACTCCGGCAATTATTTTAGCCTGAATATGACAATTATAATAGCCTGACTGACAATTATATTATCTTAACCTTCAATAATATTATGCTGATTTGCAATTATATTACATATATCTTGACTGATAATTGCATTAAATTGACTGGCAATTATATTATCCTGACTCAATTAAATGAGTCTGACTGGCAATTATATTAGCCTGACACTGGCAGTTACATTAGCGTGCTGGTAAATATATTATCCTGAATGACAATAATATTACACTGACACAATTATATTAGAATACTGGCAATTATATTATCTGACAATAATATTAGCCTGACTCTGCCACTTGTATTAACCTATTTTATAAAGTGGCATTTTTCATTTATAGTATATTACCATGACTATAATTTATAATATTTTTTGGAGTATGTCATTGAATATAGTTAGCCTAGGCTTAATTACTGCTAGTATTTATATCAGTTGTCTGTATTTCCATTATTCTCAATATCTTTGATTAATAAGTATTTCTAAATATAAATTAGTGTAATGATTTTTAATTTGTAGATATAAGCATAAATTTAATCATTGCATAATTGGTATGTATGATTATTATAGGCCTGTTTTACCAGGTATAGGAGTAGCCTTTATGGCAGGGGTGGCCAAACTTGCTTACTGTAAGAGCTGCAAATGATAAACCTCAGATGTTTGAGAGCTGCAGGAGAACCATTTGAGAGCCACAGCTTCCTTACTGAATAATGGCGGACATAAACAATTATAGACCAATATCAAATCTACCCATTCTATCAAAAATATTTGAAAAAATTATTTACAAACAGCTCTATTCCTACCTCGTAAAATTCGACATACTCAGCCCCTGCCAGTTTGGCTTCCGGTCCCAAAAGAGCACCAACGATGCAATCATTAGTTTCCTTGACACTATCTACTCAGCCCTTGACAAAAATGAGTTTCCGATTGGACTCTTCATTGACCTAAGAAAAGCCTTTGATACTGTTAATCACAACTACCTCTTACTTAAACTCCAGCATTATGGAATCCGAGGCCTTGCCCTTGACTACATCCGATCCTATCTTAGTGACAGACACCAATATGTAACCATCAATGATACAACTTCTTCCACTCTACCAATTACCGTTGGAGTGCCACAGGGCAGCATCTTAGGACCTCTTCTATTTCTTATATATATAAACGATCTGCCTAATGTCTCTAATATTCTCAAACCTATACTGTTTGCTGACGATACTACTCTTATCTATTCAAACCTCAACCCACATACACTAAATAATGTTGTGAATAATGAATTAAAAAAAGTCCACTTATGGATGTCAACGAACAAACTAACATTAAACATCGAAAAGACTTACTACATCTTATTTGGAAGCAAATCATCAAATGCAATTCAGCTACAGATAGACAACATCAACATCAGTAATAAAAATGATGGCAAATTTCTTGGCCTATTCCTAGACAAGAGACTCAACTTCAGCACCCACATTCAACACATAACTAAGAAAGTCTCTAAGACAGTTGGTATACTCTCCAAAATCAGATATTATGTTCCTAACTCTGCTCTCCTCTCACTATATTATGCACTAATCTACCCCTATCTTAATTATGGTATCTGTGCATGGGGGTCTACCACTGCAAACCACCTTAAGCCCATCATCACAGCAAAAATCTGCTATCAGAATAATAACTAACTCTGCTTTCAGACAACACTCAGCTCCATTGTTTAAATCCCTAAACTTGCTAAATATTAACTCCCTCCACACATTCTCTTGTGTCAACTACATTTACAAAACCCTGTTCTCAAATGCAAACCATGCTCTGAAACTCTCCCTGGACAGATGTAATAGGACTCATTATCACCACACCAGAAATAAATATCTCTTTGATATCCCCAGGGTCAAACTTAATCTGTGTAAACACTCTATGCAAATTAAGGGACCTAGTCTATGGAACTCACTCCCTAGTGAATTGAAAAACTGTAAAACTTTTGCCTTATATAAAAGCAAAACCAAAAAGTACCTAACTTCATCTTCTTAGTTTCCTACACTGAGCTTTGAATTTGCTCTGTACCTAGTGTTACCCAATCTCCTAATTTTTATGTAATATCAAACAACCTTATCATTGTGTTCATTGCTGTCTTCTTCTATGTGCTAGCCATATGCTGTATTGTGACTACCAATTTTTTGTAAACTACCATTCAAGCTGTCATTGCAACCAATCTTATATTGTTTCTGCTGTATTGTGCCTACCAATTTTTTGTCAACTACCATTCAAGCTGTCATTGCAATCAATCTCAGCTACCTATGTGCTTTAATATACTGTACCTACAATTTTCTCTCATCTTTTTTTCATTTCATGTAATCTGTTATCATTTTTTTGTCTATAATTTTTGCAAGTATTTACCTCCTTAAAATTTTCTTAGATTAAGGACCTGCCCGAAACGCTGCGCGTGCTAGTGGCTTTACAAGACTATAATTACCATATTTGTATCCTCACATTCCTTATGTACATTCATGTATATGCATAAATAAATAAATAAATAAATAATGTCAACAGTGTCTTCTGGCAATTTATTGATGATTTTCACTCATTTAACTTATTTTTCCTTAAGTTTGATTTTGGTGGATAATCATATGAAAAGTTTTTGTGATTAGGTTCATACTGGCGTTTCAAGTTCCTGGCTTTGTAATGACTGAATGGCACTTGGCAAACAAGACACAAAGGTTTACCTCCTTTAACTGTGAATGCAAATTTTGTTCCACAAGTATCGGAACTTTTTATATAGTCATGCATTTCTTGCCCTGGATTCAGGTAGAAACTTCTAGAATACAGTATTCACATTCTCAAGAATTTTTTACTAGCCGCATATTAAAGGTCAAAGAGCTACGGTTTTTGCCACCCTGTGGCCAAACCACGGCTTGTAATTTGTCATCTAGGCAAACCAAAACAATATACTTTATTGTTTTGATTGGCAGTTTAGGTTCGTGTTGTGTTGATGGATGTGAATGATGTGTAGTTATTTGCTTAGGAGCAATCATTGGCCCATATTATTTATAGATAGAATATGGTGTAATACCTGTACTTGGCTCTTACCTATTACCTTTTAATTATATTATAAAGAACTGGACGATTGTTTCAACATAAAAGGTCACTGTCCACTCTCAGTAACTAGAAGTTACAGAACTTACTTGACAATTATCTCAACATACAAAGTAACTGGTCACTCACAGTAACTATATGTTATAGAACTTGCGGGAAACGCTGTGTGTGTTAGTGACCTTACAAAAATGTAAAAATAACAATCTTATGTAATCTCACCAACCCATTGTACTTGCTTGTGAATAAATTATTATTAATATTTTTAATAATATTATTAACTTGACAATTATCTTAAAATACAAGGTCACTGTCCACTTACAGTAACAATATGTTATAGAACTTAGCTAACTCCTATTAATAACTTACATTATTTGTAACAATGGGATAATTAAGTTGAGGTACTAATAGGGTCAGTTTGTTCAGATAGATCACACTGGGAGAGGAATTTATTGAGATTATCCTCGTGTGATAATAATTCTTATAGACTTTTGCACTCTAATAATAAGACTTTTGCACTCTAAGTGCTCTGTGGTGAGTCTGGCCCTAGCTTCGGTACGGGGCAGACGTGTTGAATCGGCGCTCCAGCAGTTGGTGTTGTTTGCCCGTTTCGGCCGGTTGGGGGCGGGTGTGTCTCTGCTCGCCTGTGCTGACGTGGCGTTACGATGCGGGTCCCTCTACCCCCTGTCGTCCGGGCTCAGTCTGTGGGACTAGAGTTCTCTGTGCTGGCTGGTTACCCGGAGATTGCCCTGGCTTGTGAAATGCTCTCTGTCCCTGTGTTTGCGATTTATGGGGTCGAGTTGGTAACGGCCCGTAGGGCAATTGTGAAGTTTGCAGAGGAGGTGGCGTATCGCGATTTTCTCCGGCGATACGAGGGGCGGACACTGCCCCTGCCGGATGGTGCGGGCACTGTCACCCTCTCGGATAGAAGTGGTGCACTTACTTACATCAGTGTGCATGGGGCTCCCTTGGAGTTTCCAGAGCCTCTGCTACGGCGGTATTTCGGCCAGTTTGGCGCAGTTGTTAGTGTGAGAGTGAACGTGGTGTCTTCTTGTCCTCTTAAGGGTGTGAGGTCTAACATTCGCACCCTGGGCATGAGACTCCGGGCGGATATTCCGTCCTCTGTGCGCCTTATGGGGTACAACGTTCGGGTGTTTTATGCCCGTCAGCCGCGGACGTGTTATCGTTGTGGTCTTTTGGGCCATCAGGCTGCTGACTGTTCTGCGCCTGCTGTTGCACCAGTGAATCTCTTCAGTGAGGAGGATTTTCCGCCCCTTCCTGTGGGGGATGATTCGGTGGGTATGGACGTCTCTTCGGCTGAGGAGGTGCCCTCTGTAGCAGCTGTTGCTCCGCCTGTTGCGCCCCCTGTTGTTGCCGCATCTCCTCCGGAGGTTGGGTCCTCGCCTAGTGCTCCGGCTGGTGTCCCTGAGCCTCTTCCGCCTGCCGTTTGCTCGGACCCCTCGTCTTCCAGTTCTTCCTCTGCTGTGTCTGTCCCGGTCCCTGCGCCCTCGCCGTCTGTTCCGGCTGTGCTGGGAGCTGAGGTGGATCCGGCATTCCCTCCTGTGCCTGGCCTGGTGCCCCGTGTGGTTGAGGAGGCTGCCGTGCTGCGCCGTGCGTCGGTTCGCTTGGTTGGTGCTGCGCGGGTCGCTGAGTCTGCCTCCGGGTCTGATGATGTGCGGCCCGTGCCTAAGCGTTCCCGGCGTTCTTCTGCGTGGGCTGAAGTTGGCGACTTCGACGAATGTCGTCCTTCCGTTGACGGTGGAGTGGCTCCGGATGTGGTGCACACTACGGTGGTGGCAGAGGTAGACTTGCCTGAGGATGCCGGTGCCGGCGTTTCGGCCTCAACTTCTGGTCCGGTGTCCGAGGGTCCTGCTTCAGGTGCGTTGCCTGCGTCGGATGGCTCCGGTTCTTCATGGGCGGTGGTTCCCCCTGCTGTAGTTGGTGGTGAGCAGGGTGGCCTGGTGGTGATGTTGAGAAAGGATGCTCTCTCTGGATGTTCTGTGGCCCCTTCCTCGTTACCAGTTTTCTCGGCAGCGGTCTTGCCGCCTCTTCCGTTTCCTGCAGTCCCTTCCGTGTCTCC
Organism: Procambarus clarkii; assembly: GCF_040958095.1. Classification (NCBI taxonomy): domain Eukaryota; kingdom Metazoa; phylum Arthropoda; class Malacostraca; order Decapoda; family Cambaridae; genus Procambarus; species Procambarus clarkii. Next base: position 6,910,592 of record NC_091155.1, read on the forward strand.
TGCGGTATCCGTGGAAGTGCTATCGTCTCAGCGTCCGGCACCTGCTCCGATGGCGAAGGCGTGGCAGGCTCGGCGACCCTCGTCCGCTTCTCCGGTGTCATATGCTTCCTCGAAGGGCGTGGTTGGCGCTCCCCAGCCTCGTTATGCGACTTGCGTCAGTGACCTTAGGCGTTGGCCGATGCCGCCGGATATAGATGTTCCCTAGTTTATGATACCCGCTCGAGAGCGGGGGATCAAAAACCCTACTGACCTTGAAGATCTAGTCTGGGAAGCTTACAAGGCGAAATATCCTCGTGATCTTTTCCCAGAGAAGTACATTTCTCACGAGGTTCCTCGCAAGTGATTTCTATGTATTTTGTGTTGCCTGTGGTGTGCATGGTTGTGGGGTGTGTAATGTGAGTGGGTGGGGTGGGTATTGTTTCCCGGTTCCTGCGTGCTCCGGTTTGTATTGTGGGTTTTCTTGTATGGCTAGTGGGGGGGTGTGCGGTTCCTATGCGTTTGTGTGTTCGGTTGTGGATGTCGTGTGCGCTTGTTTGTCATATTGTGTGCCCTTCAGGCTGTTGGCGTGTGCTCTTTATGTTTTGCCTTCCGTTTGTTATGGCGGATCTGTTTTCTTTATTGTTATTGTCCTTATTCTTGTATGTTTCTCGCCTCTCTGTATGTGTTTGAGGTGTTAGCAGACTTGTTTTGTGTGCATTTTGTCCTGGGGTTTTCCCTTATGTTTGTCTTACGCTGTGTTTATATTTGTGTTATGTTTGTATATGCATTTTTGTTTTGTGGTCAGCCCTTCTGGCTGGTCTTCTCTTAATTTGTTCCTTTGTCATTGTACATGTGTGTGCTTTGTACTTTTGTTCTATGTTATATTTGTTCTGTTTTTATTGTACATTATACGCATGCTTGCATGTAAAAAAAAAAAAAAAGAAAAAAAAAAAAAGTGCTCTGTCAAGGTCTGAATATGTAGTTAGAACGAGACATTTATCTCAACGACTAAGGAGCGCTGGTAATATATCATGTAATATAAATAATGAACTCTTTATTTATAATTTACATGCCGAAAGAATACAACATAAATACAATAAAAGATGGCACCAAAGTACCACAACAAAACAAAGAACATGACAGCAGGCACATAACATAACACACACCACAATAATATGAGCACATCCCACAATATCATTAGCGCTTTAACAGAACAAAATCACTCCGAAACAGATACCTGGTCGTCAGGATGGTATTTATGAGGAAAGCAATGAGGGCGCCATCGGGAGGGATATTCAAGATTCCCCCCTAACCCCTCAGGCCCCGGCCGTGCTTCGCAACCTGTTACATCACCCATGGCCAGATCATCAACATCCACGCCATCCCCCAGCTCCAGACGGCTGGGTTAAGGACCTCTTCTGGAGCCGCAAACTAAACCTGCGACACCTCTGTCGCCATCACCAGTGGTAACCACCCCCACACAGAACCCTCCACCTTGGGAGGCAGGGACCCCAACTCCACCCATAGAGACACATTACAACTGCCACCCAGACATCACCGGACCCACGGGGGTAACCAGAGCACCATATCCAAACCAGAGTCATCACCAAACATATATTCCACCAACTTTAGAGGAGGACTCCTCTCCCTGGACCGAACCCATGCATCCTCTTACGGCATGTAGGACGAGGGACCTCGATATTCAGAGCAGACGATTCCACACTTCGACGGGTAGAACGCGAAGACTCAGAAGCAGCAGCGACCACCCCAGCCACTGGAATAGACGAATGCAGATCCACGGCACAAGGGACAGCCTTCACGATGTTGACTCCACCCACATCCGTCGGCGCAGCCACCATCAAAGCCCCCATCTCGACGTCGACCGCAGCAGGGACGGGATGAAACTCCTCAAGCACCATCTCCACGGCGCTTGGAAACTCACCCGGAGAAACCTCCGGAACAGGCAGGACAACCGGATGATTAGACAGAACAGGGGCCATTCGGAGCAGAAGACACTTCAGATTGAGAGCACGCAGGCAACGTATCCATGGCCTTGGCGGTCCCGGGACCACCACAGGTGGGAAGTCATCCTCACAAAACAGGGACCTAATACCTGTCAGCGGAGCATGGCACAGCACCACAATATAGTCGGTCTCACTGTACCGGAAACGTGCGAGGTTGGTCACCGTAGAAATCAAGTAGGTGGCACCCTAGGAAACGCACTTGGGGCAGGTTTGGAAATGTCAAGCACATTGCCAGGGTCCATACCCCGTTCCTAATATCCTTCAACCTACCAGAAGAGTGAGGACAACATACCAGCTGTAGAGGCTAGGTGAGGACAACATACCAGCTGTAGAGGCTAGGTGAGGAAAACATACCAAGTGTAGAGGCTAGGTGAGGACAACATACCAAGTGTAGAGGCTAGGTGAGGACAACATACCAAGTGTAGAGGCTAGGTGAGGACAACATACCAGCTGTAGAGGCTAGGTGAGGACAACATACCAAGTGTAGAGGCTAGGTGAGGACAACATACCAAGTGTAGAGGCTAGGTGAGGACAACATACCAGCTGTAGAGGCTAGGTGAGGACAACTTACCAGGGAGGGGGGTGGAGAGGCAGAGTGGAGGACACTCACCTTGTGGGACAATACAGGCCCCAACCTGCCAAAGCACGATCGCAGAGCTTCCACCGGAAATTTGATGGGGACCCATGTGAACACTCATCTAGACGGGCGTCACACACTGGTCCAACACAATAACAGTCACTGTGTCCCCAGGCAGCGATATGGCCCAGCCCTCAAAATCGTCCACAATTTCTCTGTGGGTAGCGGTAAACTTGATGATAACCCGATGGTCCCAGACCTTATCGAGTCCACAGATGGTAACCAGGTCGACGTGCAACACATCTAGCAGCATCACCTCAACTAGAGAACAGTCGGCAACACACCAGAGAACTCCATCCCTGCAGAGTCCAGCCGCCGTACCTGTGCCAAAGACAACACCATTCCGCCAGCTGCCACCACGGCCCACCCCACACCACCAGCAACCAGCCGCGCACAACAAGCGCCTGGCAATGACGGGAGAGCGCAGGCGCCACCATCTCACCCCACGGAGTGCGTGCAACCAATTCCCCTAATGTGCTCATTAGTCATTGAGATGTAAGTCACCTCCTAACCACATTCTCAGGTCTTGACAAAGCACTTAGAGGAGTGCAAAAAACTTGGTATAACTCTTTACATAAAATTCACAGAGAGAGAGAGAGAGAGACGCACACTTTTAGTCACTTATTGAGCAGTTAAATAGATCCGATGAAGCCGAATCTTCTTCTGTGGAACTCTGTCAGTAATTCTTAGTTGTGGTGCTGGAAACCCGCTCTCGCACACGACAGCACTTAGTGACTATAAGCAATAAGTCATATATTTCGCTTATAAATAAGTACATATGTGACATATTCCAAACCATATTTTTTTCAAGGCACTAACTTTTCCTCTCAGTTTTATTAAACAATAGAGATTTTATACAAAATTTGACAATATCCTGAGGTACTTTACAATTTATTTAAATATTTTAGTTGTTTTATTATCTTTATAAAACTGTAATATCAATATAGGTATAGGTTCAGTACTAATTGTAATATCTTAACATACTAAGAAGGTTAGGTTAGGTTGTGGTTTTCTATTCAGCTTTTCAATGTAAACTCAAATATTTACAATAAACTAGTATGCCACATATGCACTTATTCATAAGCAAGATATTGACTATAAGCAAGTGCGAGAACGGGTTGGGTGCTGGAGGTGGTGGTGGCGGAGGTGGTGGTGGAGGTTGTGGTGGCGGTTGTGGTGGTGCTGGAGGTGGTGGCGTCGGAGGTTGTGGTGGGGGTGGTGGTGGTGGCGGCAGTGATGGTTGTAGTAGTAGTAGTCTAACTGGGGTCACATGTCTGTTAGCCAGAGCTGGTGGTGGTGGTCCAACGGGATCACCTCTCGGTGGCTCGGCGACGCTCAGCGAACCTAGCCATTGTCATCTCCACACCCAGCACTGCTACACAACCCACCATACCTGCACGAAGTAGACGACACAGATGAGGTCAAGGTATGTCTCTGGCCAACAGTATACAGTGTATAGTCAGACGCAGGTACGCTTTAAATAACATACTAGTGCACATGAAACATCAGCGGCTGGCAAGCCTTAAGCAGCACGTTTAAATGAAACTGGTTACTCATGTCTTGAGTGAGTTACCATTATCGTTTAATCACTGCCAGTATCTTATGACAATAAATTTTGTAATGGTGAACGCAAATTTTAATACAATGTACATAGAAATAACCCTCAAATTATGCTTCAATGTACCTATTGATAAGCCTCAAATTTTACTATAATGTACCACTAATTTTCGTCAAATTTTCTTGCAAGGAACCTGTTAACATTTTTAAATTTTGCTACAAATTACCTACTTAAAATTATCTGTTAGATTAAGGGCCTGTCCGAAGCGCTATGCGTGTTAGTGGCTTTACAAGAATGTTAAAACATCAATGTTTTGTACTCTCATACACCCAATGTACCTTCGTGTATATATATAAATAAATAAAATAATTAATTTAAGTGAGCAAGCTCATTTCTTAAATTGAGCGAGCAACGATCTCAGGCAGAAAGATGCCGTGTTTGATTTAACAACATTATAGCATCGCATATAATCACATGGAGGGGCCGGTGGCTGAGCGGACAGCACGCTCGACGCGTGATCCTGTGGTCCCGGGTTCGATTCCGGGCGCCGGCGAGAAACAATGGGCAGAGTTTCTTTCACCATAATGCCCCTATTACCTAGCAGTAAATAGGTACCTGGGAGTTAGTCAGCTGTCACGGGCTGCTTCCTGGGTGTGGGTGTGTGTTGTGGGGGGAAAAAATAGTAGTTAGTAACAGTTGATTGACAGTTGAAAGGCGGGCCGAAAGAGCAGAGTTCAATCCCCGCAAGCACAACTAGGTGAATACATCCAAGACGCTATATTAAAACACGAGGCAAGATATGACTTAGGTCAGGGGTAAGACTTCCCCCCTGACCCTTGGGGAAAGTCTGACCCCCTAACCCCCTCCTACATCATTAGTTATATGAAAGTTTTGACATATCGCCATGTTTCTTCCCCTTTGTGAAAATATTTTTTTTTTCCTATACACTTCTTAGACCCACTTTGGACGTCAGATGTGAAATGACTAATTTTCCCACACAAGTCTGGCACTACGCCGAGTACCAGATGTGAGATTTCTGGTAATTGGGATGTGAATTCGAGTGTTTGCCTTTGACAAACACATGAATACGCTCCGGAGGCGTTAGCAATATGACAAAGATCTAAGTACTTCAGGTGAAGGTGAAGGCCAGAGCGGTCTTCAATTCCACAAGCAATACCAGACCTTCCTCACTTAGGTCGTTCTCCCTGCAACTTGTTTGCAAGAAAATCTAGCAGGTAGCAGATGGGTTCTCACACCGAATTTATATTCAGTGTTAGAGGTAATGGGCTGTATCCTGAGCCAACTAAAATTAATGACACAGTCCAGTCAAGTAGCAAGTGATGAAATATGGGGGGAAGGCAGATCTGCAGAATGAGGAATAACATCAAAGGAACGTGTAACAAAATGAATTAACTTACTCAACAACTTACTAATACACAGTGACTTACAATAGTTAAGTTACTCAAGAGTGTCACCGCAACAACTGTCAAAACACCACTTCGCAGCAGGAATCAGTTCCCATCACTCTCACAGGTGTCATAGACATAACAGTCTCGACCCACTGAACTGGTAATGAACAAAAAGTGAACTAATTGAACACCTCATGAACATTTTTGGCAATTACGGCACTCGCCACTGGCAGTATCAAAACAATTCAACAACACAACAAGTTTACACACTTAAATAACAATAACATTAAGTAATTGTTACTTATTAGTCACAATAATAAGTAATTACTTTAATTTAACAATGTCACCAAGCCAATAAATCACAATTAATTAACACTCAATTTACGTAACATCACTCTGTAATTCAGACAGTCAACACTCAATTACTTTACTACTTTACGTTAATCACTGTTACAGCGACAGTCAACAATCAAAGATAATTAACTAACAATACTATCACTCAATTAACAATCAATTAGTTTACGTTAATCCACACTGTCACACCGGCAGTTAACAAGCAATTAATTATTTTAATAATGTGGTCAGACAGACAGTCAACAGTCAATTATAATCAACACTGCAATAATTATAATAATTATACAATACTAGTTATTATTTATCACACAAATTAAACAGTAATAAGGTGTCACTTGACACCACAGCATAACACAAATTGATATAAACTTATCACAAAGACAACCACTAATTACACCACTTACGTGTCACTAAGACATCCGTAGTCATCAATCCCTCAACACTTCCTATAACAGATGGTAAACAATCGGATATCTCAAATGTGTTAGATAATATTGTTCACCCACACATACGTCGTCGGTCACTCACTAGTGACATGACCTCGAGAGGTTAAGAGCTGTCACTCTCTGACCTGACAGTTTAACAGGTCCACACACTCCTTGGATCTCAAGCTTTCTGCGAGAGACATTCTGATGGATTCCGAGATTAGGTGACTATTGATCACCAAAATGAATATGCACACAACACTTATAATAACTCTGGCTTTGTACTTACATCCAATCACACCATTTACGCTCATTCTCTGCTGTCGCTGATGATGATCCAGGTGACAGGCAGACTATCCATTTAAGCGAGGGAACCAAGCATCGTATCCTTCAATATTGGATAAAGCTCCACCTCAAGCTTTCCGGATGACAGACGGTAAATCCTTGAAGATAACTTAGCTGCTCCAGCTGGTCAATCACTTTGACACGACCATCAATAGCTCTAGCGTAAATTACTACCCTCACTCAACAGTCTCTTAGAATTATATACAATAAACCCCACTTAGTGAGAATTTAATTGGCGCTCTCCCACACAAGCACGCCCAAACTTCCCGTTTTCTGTGCCGCGTGGCTATGAATGCACACACCTCGCGCAAGAGAGGTACTCCTCACTCCTTCTCGTCCCCATTGAATAGCGAAACACCACTTGTTCGCTACCACCAAAAGCTTTTCACATTTGATTGTCCGTAAAGATTTCTCACTGCAGAATAGACAATCACCTCCACTGAATCTCCACGTTGACGTCTCCACATCTTACCACTTTGAATCCCCTATGAGCCCCACATGATATACTGTGTTGTTTGCCTTATCGGATTACTCAACAATTTCCCCCTGAAAGTATTCGCAACTCCTAACTTAGGGATTTCACATTACTACACCTTGCGTACGACACACGTGGGCTGGCTTGTCCTTGAATCGCCGTAACGTCATAATTCCTGTACCATTCTGATGCAGATAAATCCTCTCAACACCTGTAATGCCTCAGTGATTCAGATCTGGTGTATTATTGGTGTTAAGGTAAACTGTTATTCCAGGACCTAGGGCCAAGAGACCTTGTCTCAGAGATTGTGAAACAGTCACCTTTCCCTTGAGCGCTCCTTTCCCGAATGGTTTCTCCTGCATCTTCGAGGAACCTCCACGATGCTGTGACGTCATCAACTGTTGACTAATCACAGTCATAGGCCTCTCCCGCCTTTCCTGTGAACTCCTCGGATTGGTAGCGGTATCGCGGCACATCGTGATGTCATGCCTAGAGTGTCCCGATAGTGGGACACTCTCTCTGAGGGGGAAGGGAGGATTTGTGGTCACAGAACAAGCGGTGGTCATTGTGAGGGGAGGCCATTCTCTCACACCAACCACCACACTGCGTAGCATAATTTTCTTCATATGGGTACCCCCAGGGTACTGGTACTCCAAGCTTTATCTGTTGGTTGTTGCGACTCCATTGCTACAGATCCCGATGACCCAGGTCACAATTGTTTACCTCACATGATTCCTCTCGTAGAGACGAGTTCAGTGACATCCTACCTGACACACTTCAGATATCAACTAACAAAGTTAGATTGCAAGCACTTATGAAAGCAATAAATTTGGGTTATGAGGGTGTCAACTCTCACACTGTTATAATTTGAACATTATGGTTTTCTGCCTTCTGGTATTTCTTAACTTTTGGGACTTTAACTACAGGGACTTGACCTGTAGCTGTAAGTCCTCTGTGCAGCTAATGCCTGTAGCGGTGGTTAAGGGTGCAGAGAGAAGGCATATGTAGGGAATGATAGCAAGGGAGAGAGAAAGAGAGAGAGAGAGAGGGAGAGAGAGAACGATAGTTAAGGGGAGATGAAGGAACCAAAGGAAATAAGGGGGAATAGATAAAAAGGAGCTAAAATCTAAGGGGAAGGGAATGATAAGCGAATATAGGGACTATAGTTGGGTCCAGGAAGAGAATAAGGCACTGAAGAAAAGAATGAGGAGTAAGGAGGAGGAGGATAAGGGGTAAAAAGAGATGTGAAGGGATGAAGGGAAAAAGGTAGATCTAGCATCATCATTATGTTATAAACTTTATGGATTGGCTTTCAACCGTGCTGTCTTTGTTAAGTAAGTAAGTAATTATCAAAAGAAAGCACTAAACCGGGAAGGCTATCTCGCACCATCAAAGTGCGAAATAATGAGAGGGGGCACTAAATATCACCGATAATGATAATACGAGAACAGAAACACATAAGGCGAACGATATCAAAAGTATCAGGTTCACCAAGAATTCTATCGAGGGACAAGTGACCGCAAGGGATGGTCGGAAAGCAAGACACACGCACGTCCTGGAAGTCAGGATAATCAACAAGGATATGCCCAACTGTAAGAGGGACAACGCAATTTGGACAATAAGGAGCAGGGCGGCGCTCCATTAAGTGACCGTGAGTTAAGCGAGTATGGCCAATCTGCAACCTTGCTAGAGCAGTTTCCCGGAATCCTTGTACACAAGGGGATGTCCATAAAGAGACAAAGAGGGACAAAGAATGACACGCTTCCGGGTAAAAGTCATAGCACAAGTCTTGGACGCAGAGAACTTGAAGCCATGATCGGTGGCCCAAGACGACACGGCATCAATCGCAAGTTGAAGGAGAGGCGAATCATCACCCTGACAGCAAAGGGTAAAATCGTCTACATAGAGGGCGGAGAAGACGCCAGAAAGAAGGGAGGAAAGAAGACCATTCAGAGCAACAAGAAAAAGAGTATTGCTTAGAACACTACCTTGTGGCACACCCTCATATTGCCGAAAAGGGGCAGAGAGAGAGAGTGGTACCGAGCCTCACCCGAAAAGAACGACGAGAGAGGAATCTTTGGAGGAAGAGAGCGAGATTCCCACAAAGGCCAAAGGCATGAAGTTGAGACAGAATATGAAACCGCCAGATAGAGTCGTAAGCCTTTTCCAGGTAAAAAAGGTCGGCAACAACGGAGGTCTTCGCAGCAAAAGCAGTACGAATATACAATACAATACAATACAATACAATTTTATTTAGGTAAGGTACATACATACAATAAATATTTACAAGGATTGTTTGACTTATAGGCAGAGCTAGTACATACAATGCCTAAAGCCACTATTACGCAAAGCGTTTCGGGCATGATAAACTTAAATGACAAGCTTAATACTAATTGAGCATAATGAGTAGAATGAAAACAAGAAATGAAAACATAGGTGAAAAAGCAGCACAAATACAATTATGTCGACAAACAGCGCTCTTTAAAGAAAAAAACAGACATTGGTTGACAATAGAAGGGTAAGGTAGGTTACAGGGAATTTATTAGGTATAGCTTCGCTTTTAACTTAAACTGGTTAAGAGAGGTACAGTCTTTAACATGGTTGGGAAGGTCATTCCACATTCTGGGCCCCTTGATTTGTAGAGCATTTCTAGTTTGATTAAGTCGTACTCTAGGAATATCAAAACTGTATTTATTTCTGGTGTGATGCTCATGGGTTCTGATACAACCTTCTATGAAGCTTTTGAGATCAGGATTGGCATTATAGTTTAGCGTTTTATATATGTATAATACACATGAGAGAATGTGCAGTGACTTAATGTCTAACATATTCAGAGATTTAAGTATGGGTACCGAGTGATGTCTGGGGCCAGAATTGGATATTGTCCTAATAGCAGCTTTGTGTTGAGTAATTAGAGGACGTAAGTGATTTTGGGTAGTAGAGCCCCAAGCACAAATACCATAGTTGAGATATGGATAGATAAGGGAGTAATAGAGAGTCACCAGGGCAGGGCGTGGTACATAATATCTGATCTTAGAAAGAATGCCCACAGTTTTTGAAACTTTTTTTGATATGTTTAGAATGTGTCCCTGGAAATTAAGCTTGTGGTCAATGAGAATGCCAAGGAATTTGCCATCTAATTTGTTACAAATTTGGGTATTGTTTATTTTGAGATTTATTTGATTAGAGGATTTATTGCCAAACAGAATATAGAAGGTTTTGTCAATGTTAAGGGTGAGTTTGTTGGCAGTTAGCCACAGATGGACTTTATTTAGCACAGTATTTACTGTGGCATTTAGAGCAAGGGGATCAGGACTGGAGTAAATGAAGGTTGTGTCGTCAGCAAATAGAATTGGTTTGAGGTGTTGGGAGGCATTTGGAAGGTCATTAATGTAGATGAGAAAGAGGAGAGGGCCAAGTATGCTGCCCTGGGGAACACCAATGTTGATGGGTAGGGTGGGAGAAATTGTATTATTCACAGAAACATATTGGAGCCTGTCAGTAAGGTAGGATTTGAGGTATTGTAGGGAGTGTCCTCTGACTCCATAATGATGTAATTTAAGAAGAAGGTTTTGGTGGTTGACAGTGTCAAAAGCTTTACGCAGGTCCACAAACAACCCAACAGGGAACTCATTTTTATCAAGAGCTGTATGAATCGAGTTAAGCATACTAATAAGTGCATCGTTAGTGCTTTTTTGGGGTCTGAAGCCATATTGGCAAGGGCTAAGTATATTGAGTTTGGCTAGATATGAGTAAAGCTGCTTATAGATTAGTTTTTCAAAAATTTTTGACAAGTTTGGCAGGATAGATATAGGTCTGTAGTTGTTAACATCTGTGAGATTACCACATTTGTGGACAGGCGTTACTCTCGCTTTTTTTAGAATATCTGGGAAGGTTTGGAGTTCAAGTGACTTGTTGAAGAGCAAAGCAATAGCAGGGGCTAAAGATCTGGAGGCTTTTTTGTAAATTAAAGTTGGTATCTCCTCAAGGGCACCAGACTTGGTTTTAAGGGAAAGGATTATCTCATTGACGTCAGTGGAATTAATAGGCTTTAGGTACAGAGACTGTGGATAGTTACCTGAAAGATAGTCATTAATGTCTGTACAGGAAGATGGAATATCATTTGCAAGGGATGAACCAATGGAAGAGAAGAACCTATTGAACTCAATAGCAGAATCAGAGGCTGAAAGCTGACCATCGTTATTAGACAGGAGAGTCGGTTTGTTATTTAAAGACTTCTTTGATCCCAATATTTGAGAAATTGTTCTCCAAGTTTGTTTAATGTTGCTCTTTATTTGGGAAAATTTATCTTCGTAGTATTTAGTTTTGGCTCGTCTAATTATCTTAGACAGCAATAATGAGTAATTCTTTGAGAATTCTTTGGAGACAATTCCTAACCTATACTTCTTCTCAAGGTCATGTTTTTTATTAATAGATTTAAGTATTCCCTTTGTAAGCCAGGGATTGTTAAGCCTTTTGGTTGTGACTTGTTTTGTAAGCATAGGACAGTGGGTATTATAAAGGCTAAGAGTTTTTTGAAGAAAAGATTGCACAGCTAGGTTGATGTCCACTATGTTACCTAACTCGGACTCCCAGTTGACATTATCAGCAGCAGTTATAAAATTGTCTATAGCAGTATCATTGTGTAGTCTAAAACGTATCACTCTTGACTCAAGAGGTGGTTTGCTAATGTTAGTTAAGAGAAATGTGGGGTAATGATCTGTAGTGCTATCGGTGATTATACCTGAAGTAAGCGGAGAGGTTATGTTTGTCCAGATGTGATCGAGCGTCGTGGCAGTGCTATCAGTGATTCTAGTAGGTCTAGTGATTAAGGGTATGAGGAAGCAGGAATTCATACAGTTGAGGAAGCTAACAGCAGTGGGGTGTTCAGGCTCGCAGAGGTCAATATTAAAGTCCCCTGCAATAATTAGGTGGTTTTTGTTCAGTCCGTTATCAAGTATTAGATTTCTAAGGTTTGAGTTGAATTCGGACACATCAGTGTTAGGAATTCTATAAACTGCACCCACAGTCAGGACAGACTCGGCACCCTTGACTCTGAAGCTGGCGAAGATATACTCCCCATAGCAGTCTCTAGTTCTAATTTCTTATAAGCATATAGACCTCCAAGTTCACCAGGACATCGGTTGTGCTGCGGCATTTGCGAAAACCAAATTGAGAAGGGGAGAGGTGGTGATAGTGCTCTAAGAACCACATCAAACGAACGTTAACCATACGTTCAATGAGCTTACAGACGCAACTCTTGAGGGCAATAGGGAGGAAGTCCTTGGAGGATGATTCGAGAGACCATTGTTTCCGAACAGGGAGGACAACAGCATCGAGCCAGTCCTCAGGGACTGACGACGACTCCCAGACCCGATTTTACAGACTCAGTAAATACTGAGACATGCACGGAGGGAGATTATCGAGTCGTAGTATCTGACTGCAGGGCCATTAAATGTTAACCAGACATAACCTCTTGGGTCAAGGTGCAACCTTACATGTCATGTGAATTTTCAGTGCCTTGCAGCAGACGTCCTGTCACCATCAATTTCGTCTGTCATGCTAGACTCAATTCTTTAACTAAAAACTCTATAGTGCTACAATGGGGTTAGAAAAACATGGGCAGTTCAGACAATACATGCGATAACATTTACAATATCCTTAATTTCACTGAGAGGGGTAAGTATAATAAACATTTCTTATCTGGATTACTTATCCAGCATATAAAAAAGAACTCACAGAACGCACAAACAGTGAAGAGACCATAATAGTCCTTAAGTGCCAGCGGGTGTTTGTCGGGCGGGGAGGTGGGCCCGGAGGCGCCCAGGCACGCTGTGCTGTTGGGCAGCTGATCTGATATCCACGCTCCCACCAGCCCCTTGTTAACAAGTTCCAGAATTCTGAAAATTACATTTTTATATGAATAATCGCAGGTATGGAGAGTAGTATTAGCCATATTTTATTAAGTTTTTGTTCAGATTACCTCGTCTAAATTAGAAATCTATTAAATATAACATTAATATGAGAGTAATTAAATAGTTGTCCGCTTTCTTTATTAGTGATATCAGCAGACTGTAAATATGTTAATTTACTAAGATTTCATTAACTGTGAATCTCAGACAGTAGATGAGGAGAAACCCACCTCTGGTTGGCCTTGGGGAAGATGGGGTGCCGGTGCCTGAAGGCGAGAGCCATGGGCATGGACATAAAGTCTTCCCTCGCCATATAGAAACTGCATGTCCCAGTAGCACTGAAGTCCTCCGACATCACCTACATTATAATCACCACTTAACATGCAAACAACTGTGAGGAATGGAATGTTCTCGTTTTGGAGACTTGGCAACTGGTGCTAAAGCAATGGCAAAATCTCTTAAGCAATGAAAATTATTTTCAGTTTACTGTACCAGTTAAATACTTGTATAAATAAGTGAAGAGAAAATCAAATATAATTAGCAGTTAAATAAATGCAGTGAAAGAGGTAACTATAATAGTGATAAATTAATGGAGGTTATATGGGAGGGTATTCTGCTTGATCATAAATAGGGCAGCTATTATTTTCGTGAAAAGATGGTGATATAGACTTGCAAATTATTTATAGTGGATTTATTGGCATTCAAACTTCCTGGAATGCAATGAATGTGAACGTTGCAAGCTTTCTCAGCAGTTCAACCATGATCCATACTGGGAAGCACATAAAAATTAGACTTTGCAACAATATTTATTCTACATAACTCTAATTGCTAGCAATGTTGGTTACTTTGGATGAAGACAATTACGACCTAATGTATTTATATTTGTTAATAGTTAGGTGGCATTTGAATTGATTCATTAAACAGTAAAAATTAAGTTTTCTTGTTCATTATTGAGGTTTGTTTAAAAGATGCTCTGGCAAAATGTATTCTAAAATACTACCAGAAATTGATATCGAATATTAAATAAAAATAATAAAGGAAAATAACTAGAATGTGAACCTTTGAAGCACTACATTTTAAATCAAGAAGGACGAAGTGACTCAATTCACTTGCGGCTCAGGTTTGCGCATAATTATTACTGGAAATAAGGGGTTAATGTTTGAAAAAATTATTTAATTGTAAATTATGTATTATGATAATCCATTAGGTACTTAAGCTTGGTGAATATACAGTGAACGTGATAATGAGTCTTCATGATAGTGTGATGTCACACTATCTTGAAGATATGTATATGGATTACCAATTTGTAGTAATGGGCCACCAGAGAGTACCAATATGTAGTGATGGACCACCAGAGAGTACCAATATGTAGTAATGAACCACCAGAGAGTACCAATATGTAGTAATGGGCCACCAGAGAGTACCAATATGTAGTAATGTACCACCAGAGAGTACAAATATGTAGTAATGGACCACCAGAAAGTACAAATATGTAGTAATGGACCACCAGAGAGTACCAATATGTAGTGATGGACCACCAGAGAGTACCAATATGTAGTGATGGACCACCAGAAAGTACCAATATGGAGCAATGGACAACCAGAGAGTACCAATATGGAGTGTTGAACCACCAGAGAGTACCAATATGTAGTTATGGGCCACCAGAGAGTACCAATATGTATAAATGGACCACCAGAAAGTACCAATAAGTAGCAATAGACACCAGAAAGTACCAATGAGTAGTAATAGACCACCAGAAAGTACCAGTAAGTAGTGATGGACTACCGGAGAGTACCAATAAGTCGTATTGAACCATCAGAGAGTACCAATAAGTAGTGATGGACCACCAGAGAGTACCAATAAATAATAATGGATCACCAGAAAGTACCAATAAGTAGTGATGGACCACCAGAGAGTACCAAAATGTAGTGATGCACCACCAGAAAGTACCAAAATGTAGTGATGGACCACCAGAAAGTACCAATAAGTAGTAATGAACAACCAGAAAGTACTAATAAGTGGTGATTGACCAACAAAAAATTCCATTATATAGTGATGGACCACGAGAAAGTATCAATAAGTAGTGATGGACCACCAGGAAGTACCAAAATGTAATACTGGACCATTTAAAGTACCAATATGTAGTGATGGACCAACAGAAAGTACCAATTAGTTTTAGTACACCATCAGAAAGTACCAATATGTTGTGTTGGACCACCATAAAGTACTAATAAGTAGTGATGGACCACCAGAAAGTACCAATATATAGTGATGAACCACCAGGAAATACTAATATATAATGATGGATGACCAGGAAGTACCAATAATTAATGATGGACCGCCAGGAAGTACTAATATGTAGTGATGGACCACTAGGAAGTACCAATATGTAGTAATATACGTTTCAGCGCCTCACCTTCACTCTTGTCAGTCACACGTATAGGCGCCTCACCTTCACCCTTGTCAGTCACACGTATTAGCGCCTCACCTTCTTCATGGTCATCTTGTCACAGACGGCGGCGTACTTGCCGGCAGCAATGTCATGACGGTAAGTGTAACAGTCAGTGATGCTGGCGGTGTGTCCATCCCACAGCGCCTTGTAGATGCCCTCTGTAGCTTGCTGACAACACAAGCGTCTCATTGTCTACCACTACAAACCACCTTAAGCCCATCATCACACAGCAAAAATCTGCTATCAGAATAATAACTAACTCAGCTTTCAGACAACACTCAGCTCCCTTGTTTAAATCTCTAAACTTGCTAAATATTAACTCCCTCCACACATTCTCTTGTGTCAACTACATTTACAAAACCCTGTTCTTAAATGCAAACCATGCTCTGAAACTCTCCCTGGACAGATGTAATAGGACCCATTATCACCACACCAGAAATAAATATCTCTTTGATATCCCCAGGGTCAAACTTAATCTGTGTAAACACTCTATGCAAATTAAGGGACCTAGTCTATGGAACTCACTCCCTAGTGAATTGAAAAACTGTAAAACTTTTGCCTTATTTAAAAGCAAAACCAAAAAGTACCTAACTTCATCTATTTAGTTTCCTACACTGAGCTTTAAATTTGCTCTGTACCTAGTGGTACCCAATCTCCTAATTTTTATGTAATATCAAACAACCTTATCATTGTGTTCATTGCTATTTTCTTTTATGTGCTAGCCATATGCTGTATTGTGACTACCAATTTTTGTCAACTACCATTCAAGCTGTCATTGCAATCAATCTTATATTGTTTCTGCTGTATTGTCCCTACCAATTTGTTGTCAACTACCATTTTAAGCTGTCATTGCAATCAATCATAGCTACCTATGTGCTTTAATATACTGTACCTATAATTTTCTCTCATCTTTTTTTTTTTTTTTTTTTCATTCCATGTAATCTGTTAGCATTTTTTTGTCTATAAATTTTGCAAGTATTTACCTCCTTAAAATTTTCTTAGATTAAGGACCTGCCCGAATCGCTGCGCGTGCTAGTGGCTTTACAAGACTGTAATTACCATAATTGTATCCTCACATTCCTTATGTACATTCTTGTATATGCATAAATAAATAAATAAATAAATAAATAAATAAATAAATAATTGTAGTGCAAACATTAATTTTCTCATTTAAAATACAATATTCACTGATTGCATGTTCCTGCAAGACGAACGTGTTGTTATGGATAGGAGAGGTTCTGGAAGATGGTGACTATGAGAAGCAAATACCATGAACAGCAGAGAACGATGCCGCTGTGTCATATTCCTGTGGTAATACATATATTTACCTGATTATCTTTTTTATCCTTTTTCATCAAAATAACGTGATGGTTTTGGGCGGAGGGTCAGTTTTATGTGACTGTTGACATTAACACATTCATTAAATTGTTCCAGTTGTCCATATGACAGCATGTTCTGCATGATTCTGTCCACAAGACAGCATGTTCTGCATGACTCTGTCCACATGACAGCATGTTCTGCATGACCCTGCCCACATGACAGCATGTTCTGCATGACTCTGCCCACATGACAGCATGTTCTGCATGACTCTGCCCACATGACAGCATGTTCTGCATGACTCTGTCCACATGACAGCATGTTCTGCATGACTCTGTCCACATGACAGCATGTTCTGCATGACTCTGTCCATATGACAGCATGTTCTGCATGACTCTGTCCATATGACAGCATGTTCTGCATGACTCTGTCCATATGGCAGCATGTTCTGCATGACTCTGCCCACATGACAGCATGTTCTGCATGACTCTGTCCACATGACAGCATGTTCTGCATGACTCTGTCCATATGACAGCATGTTCTGCATGACTTTGTCCACATGACAGCATGTTCTGCATGACTCTGTCCACATGACAGCATGTTCTGCATGACTCTGCCCACATGACAGCATGTTCTGCATGACTCTGTCCACATGACAGCATGTTCTGCATGACTCTGTCCACATGACAGCATGTTCTGCATGACTCTGCCCACATGACAGCATGTTCTGCATGACTCTGTCCACATGACAGCATGTTCTGCATGACTCTGTCCACATGACAGCATGTTCTGCATGACTCTGTCCACTTGACAGCATGTTCTGCATGACTCTGCCCACATGACAGCATGTTCTGCATGACTCTGTCCACATGACAGCATGTTCTGCATGACTCTGTCCACATGACAGCATGTTCTGCATGACTCTGTCCACATGACAGCATATTCAGCATCACTCTGTCCACATAACATCTTGTTTAGCATCACCGACTGCTCACGAAAAAACATATTCAGCATCCCTCTGCCCCACACAGTCGCATGTTCAGCATCACTGACTGCCACATACTAGCATCTTCAGCATCACTCAGCTCACATAACTGCATGTTTAGCGTCACTCTACACACAACAAGAAGCTCAGCATCATTCTGCCACCATAACAGCATGTTCACCATTACTCTGAATGCCCACAAAACAGCATGTTCTGCAAAACTCTGCCTAACTAACAACATGATCAGCATCACTTTCCCCGCGTAACAGACTTTTCAGCATCACTATTTGTATAACAGAATTTCCAGCATAACTCTGAACGCCCACATGGCAGTATTTTCAGCATCACTCTGCCCACATAACAGCATGATTAGCATCACTCTAACTGCTCACATAGCAGCATGTTCAGCATATCTCTAACGGCCAACAAACCAACATGTTCAGGATCGTTCTAGCCTTATAACAGCATGTTCAGCATCGATCTAGCCTTATAACAGCATGTTCAGCATTACTCTGATTCACCACTAAAAATAATGTTGAGCATAATTCTGACTGACATCATGCATAACAGCATATTCAGCATCACTCTTCACCCATTCCAGCATGTTCAGCATCACTTTGACTGCCCACTAAATATCACATTGAGCATAATTCCGAATGATTATATAACAGCATGTTCAGCATCACTCTTCACCCATTCCAGCATGTTCAACATCACTGACTGCCCATTACACACAGAAATCACAATAGCGTGATGTATCAAATGAACAAATCCACAAGGGCCGTGAGGAGGATTCGAACCTACGTCTGAGAGCATCCCAGACACTGCCTTAATCGATTGAGCTACGACATGGTATAAGAATTGCAACCAGAAATTCTACTGAATTTACTTGAACCCTGCAGCCTCTCCGAGACACAAACCAGGATTTTACACAACTCCCTCCAAGCACTCGAGCTATGTCAATAGGCCGTGTTACGACCCTGGGTTCCTCAATTGGAAACCAGAGGTCAAATTGAGCTAAATAAATTACCATATATTTGACACGCTTGCCGACGTGTATTTGTTCGTATCTTCCTTGCCAAACGTAGGATGAATCTTGTTGCTCACAAAGCATTCAGACTCTTGAGCTTGTTGTGGATTAAGTATAACATTGTAGTAATTATTAACTATCCTTAGAACGAGTAAGGTAAACAATATTGTACATCGGTGAAGATTTTTAATGTGTATAGCTGCACGATCAATTAGGCTCTTCCCGGCACCACAACTCCGGAGCTCTGGATGGGACGCTGGATGCGGCCTTCTCTGAGCTGGCGTTGTGGTGAAAAGAACCTCCTCCTCTTCCTCTTGCTTCTCTATTTCTGTGTCTAGTTTACCAAGATAAGTATACTGTATTGTGTCCTCATTGTCTGGCATAGGCGTGTTCCAATGTGTAGAGTATTATACTTTGTATGAATTAGGTGTTTCTAGTGTTTATATTCCTAGTTATTCTAAGGGAGTCCCAGTGGAACCACGTGGCCTCCCTACCCTAAGCTGACTCAAGCTTCAAGTTCTTCACTAGTAGTACTTTACCCTAGCTTGTTCTCCGTGTAAACCTTGTATCCTGCCTATGTGGACCAAGGCTTTTAACGTAAAATAGTGTGGTAAAGTAATTATTGTTATTGGTGTGAATGTATATGGGGGGTTGTTAAGGGGTTAATA
Organism: Procambarus clarkii; assembly: GCF_040958095.1. Taxonomy (NCBI): domain Eukaryota; kingdom Metazoa; phylum Arthropoda; class Malacostraca; order Decapoda; family Cambaridae; genus Procambarus; species Procambarus clarkii. The sequence continues at coordinate 6,930,162 of NC_091155.1, forward strand.
AATAAGTAAGTTAGTTTAAAGGAGTATCCATTCTTCCTGTGTAGGAGATCTATGATCTACCTCTAGGCTGACAATTGCAGTAATAAGCCACTATAAGTTTACTTTTGTATGTTTATTGGGGGCCGAGCCTTTTAGATCTCCCATACTTGATACCTCTTAATGCTAACTACTGACCCTACTCTAAATTAATACTAGATCCCCCATAGAACTTACTCCTATTTATAACAGGCCGTTCTACCTCTTCGCCCTACCTTCATTACACCTACTGTTCAGCATCACAACTTTCCAGATAACAGCATGTGCAGCATCACTGACTGTCCATATAAAATCATGTTCAGCATCATTCTGCCCACATAAACGCCTGTTCATCATTAATCTGAAGGCCCACATAACAGCATGTTCAACAACACCGACTGTCCACATAAAATCATGTTCAGCATCACTAAATGCCCACATAACAGCGTGTTCAGCATCACTCTGCCCACATACCAACATATTCAGCATCACTCTACCCACTTAACATTTTGAGCATCACTCTGCCCATAACAGCATATACAGCATCATACTGCCCACTTGACAACATGTTCAGCATCACATTAACTGCCCACTTAACAGCAAGTTCAGCATAGTTTTGCGCAAATAACATCATGGTCAGCATCACCATAACCCACATATCAGCATGTTCGGAATAATTCTGACTGGCCATATAAAAGCATGCTCAGCACTGGCTTTCCCATATAACAGCATGTTATATGGAAAAGTGACCTGTGCCTCCAGTGTGTGACCAGGAGGCACAGCTCTCACACTGGAGGCCCAGCTCTCACACTGGAGGCCCAGCTCTCACACTGGAGGCCCAGATCTCCCACTGGAAGCCCAGCTCTCACACTGGAGGCCCAGCTCTCACACTGGTGGCCCAGCTCTCACACTGGAGGCCCAGCTCTCACACTGGAGGCCCAGCTCTCCCACTGGAGGCCCAGCTCACACACTGGTGGCCCAGCTCTAACACTGGAGGCCCAGCTCACACACTGGAGGCCCAGCTCACACACTGGTGGCCCAGCTCTCACACTGGTGGCCCAGCTCTCACACTGGTGGCCCAGCTCTCCCACTGGAGGCCCAGCTCTCCCACTGGAGGCCCAGCTCTCACACTGGTGGCCCAGCTCTCACACTGGAGGCCCAGCTCACACACTGGAGGCCCAGCTCTCACACTGGTGGCCCAGCTCTCACACTGGTGGCCCAGCTCTCACACTGGTGGCCCAGCTCTCCCACTGGAGGCCCAGCTCTCCCACTGGAGGCCCAGCTCTCACACTGGTGGCCCAGCTCTCACACTGGTGGCCCAGCTCTCACACTGGTGGCCCAGCTCTCACACTGGTGGCCCAGCTCTCACACTGGTGGCCCAGTTCTCACACTGGTGGCCCAGCTCTCACACTGGTGGCCCGGCTTTCACACTGGAGGCCCAGCTCTCACACTGGTGGCCCAGCTCTCACACTGGAGGCCCAGCTCTCACACTGGAGGCCCAGCTCTCACACTGGTGGCCCAGCTCTCACACTGGTGGCCCAGCTCTCCCACTGGTGGCCCAGCTCTCACACTGGAGGCCCAGCTCTCCCACTGATGGCCCAGCTCTCACACTGGTGGCCCAGCTCTCACACTGGTGGCCCAGCTCTCACACTGGAGGCCCAGCTCTCACACTGGTGGCCCAGCTCTCACACTGGTGGCCCAGCTCTCACACTGGTGGCCCAGCTCTCCCACTGGAGGCCCAGCTCAGACACTGGAGGCCCAACTCTCACACTGGAGGACCAACTCTCACACTAAAGGCCCAGGTCACACACTAGAGGCCCAAGTCACACACTGGAGCCCCAACTCTCAGACTGGAGGCCCAGCTCTCACACTGGAGGCCCAGGTCACACACTGGAGACCCAGGTCACACACTGGTGGCCCAGCTATCACACTGGAGGCCCAACTCTCACACTGGAGGCCCAACTCTCACACTGGAGGCCCAGCTCTCACACTGGAGGCCCAGGTCACACACTGGAGCCCTAACTCTCACACTGGAGGCCCAACTCTCACACTGGAGGCCCAGGTGACACACTGGAGGCCCAGCTATCACACTGGAGGCCCAACTCTGACACTGGAGGCCCAACTCTCACACTGGAGGCCCAGCTCTCACACTGGAGGCCCAGGTCACACACTGGAGCCCTAACTCTCACACTGGAGGCCCAACTCTCACACTGGAGGCCCAGGTCACACACACTGGAGGCCAGCTCTCACACTGGAGGCCCAGCTCACACACTGGAGGCCCAGCTCTCACACTGGTGGCCCAGCTCACACACTGGAGGCCCAGCTCTCACACTGGAGGCCCAGCTCTCACACAGGTGGCCCAGCTCACACACTGGAGGCCCTGGTCACACATTTGTGGCCCAGCTCTCACACTGGAGGCCCAGCTCTCACACTGGTGGCCCAGGTAACACACTGGTGGCCCAGGTCACATACTGGTGGCCAGGCTCACACACTAGTGGCCCAGGTCACACACTGGTGGCCAGGCTCACACACTGGAGGCCCAGCTCTCACACTAGAGGCCCAGCTCTCACGCTGGAGGCCCAGGTCACACACTGGAGGCCCAACTCTCACACTAGAGGCTCATCTCTCACACTGGAGATCCAGGTCAAACACTGGAGGCCCAACTCTCACACTGGAGGCCCAACTCTCACACTGGAGGCCCAGGTCACACACTGGAGGCCCAACTCTCACACTGGAGGCCCAACTCTCACACTGGAGGCCCAGGTCACACACTGGTGGCCCAGCTCACACTCTGGTGGCCCATCTCTAACACTGGAGGCCCAGCTCTCACACAGGTGGCCCAGCTCACACACAAGAGGCCCAGCTCTCACACTGGAGGCCCAGCTCTTACACTGGAGGCTTAGCTCACACTCTGGTGGCCCTGCTCTCACACTGGAGGCCCAGCTCTCACACTGGAGGCCCAGCTCTCACACTGGAGGCCTAGCTCACACTCTGTTGGCCCTGCTCTCACACTGGAGGCCCAGCTCTCACACTGGAGGCCCAGGTCACACATTGGTGGCCCAGCTCCCTCACTGGAGGCCCAGGTCATACATTGGTAGCCCAGCTCTCACACTGGAGGCCCAGCTCTCACACTGGTGGCCCATCTCACACACTGGTGGCCCAGCTCACACACTGAAGGCCCAGATCACACACTGGTGGCCCAGCTCACACACTGGTGGCCCAGCTCTCACACTGGTGGCCCATCTCACACACTGGTGGCCCAGCTCTCACACTGGTGGCCCATCTCACACACTGGTGGCCCAGCTCATACACTGGAAGCCCAGCTCATACACTGGAGGCCCAGCTCACACACTGGAGGCTCAGATCACACACTGGAGGCCCTACTCTCACACTGGTGGCCCAGCTCTCACACTGGAGGCCCAGGTCACACACTGGAGCCCTAACTTTCACACTGGAGGCTCAACTCTGACACTAGATGCACAACTCTCACACTTAAGGCCCAGGTCACACACTGGAGGCCCAGCTCTCACACTGCAGGCCCAGCTCACACACTGGAGGCCCAACTCTCGCACTGGAGGCCCAGCTCTCTCACTTGAGGCCCAACTCTCACACTGGAGGCCCAATTCTCACACTGGAGGCCCAGCTCTCACACTGGAGGCCCAGGTCACACACTGGAGCCCTAACTTTCACACTGGAGGCTCAACTCTGACACTAGATGCACAACTCTCACACTTAAGGCCCAGGTCACACACTGGAGGCCCAGCTCTCACACTGGAGGCCCAGCTCACACACTGGAGGCCCAGCTCTCACACTGGTGGCCGAGCTCTCACACTGGTGGCCCAGCTCTCTCACTGGAGGCCCAGGTCAGACACTGGAGGCCCAACTTTCACACTGGAGGTCCAACTCACACTGGAGGCCCAGGTCACGCACTAGAGGCCCAGGTCACTCACTGGAGGCCCAGCTCTCTCACTGGAGGCCCAGGTCAGACACTGGAGGCCCAACTCTCACACTGGAGGTCCAACTCTCACACTAAAGGCCCAGGTCACACACTAGAGGCCCAGGTCACACACTGGAGCCCCAAATCTCAGACTGGAGGCCCAGCTCTCACACTGGAGGCCCAGGTCACACACTGGAGACCCAGGTCACACACTGGTGGCCCAGCTATCACACTGGTGGCCCAACTCTGACACTGGAGGCCCAACTCTCACACTGGAGGCCCAGCTCTCACACTGGAGGCCCAGGTCACACACTGGAGCGCTAACTCTCACACTGGAGGCCCAACTCTCACACTGGAGGCCCAGGTCACACACTGGAGGCCCAGCTATCACACTGGAGGCCCAACTCTGACACTGGAGGCCCAACTCTCACACTGGAGGCCCAGCTCTCACACTGGAGGCCCAGGTCACACACTGGAGCCCTAACTCTCACACTGGAGGCCCAACTCTCACACTGGAGGCCCAGGTCACACACACTAGAGGGCCAGCTCTCACACTGGAGGCCCAGCTCACACACTGGAGGCCCAGCTCTCACACTGGAGGCCCAGCTCACACACTCGAGGCCCAGCTCTCACATTGGTGGCCCAGCTCACACACTGGAGGCCCAGCTCTCACACTTTTGGCCCAGCTCACACACTGGAGGCCCAGCTCTCACACAGGTGGCCCAGCTCACACACTGGAGGCCCAGGTCACACATTTGTGGCCCAGCTCTCACACTGGAGGCCCAGCTCTCACACTGGTGGCCCAGGTAACACACTGGAAGCCCAGCTCACATACTGATGGCCCAGCTCACACACTGGAGGCCCAGCTCACACACTGGAGGCTTATCTCTCACACTGGAGACCCAGGTCAAACCCTGGAGGCCCAACTCTCGCCCGAAACGCTGCGCGTGCTAGTGGCTTTACAAGACTGTAATTACCATAATTGTATCCTCACATTCCTTATGTACATTCTTGTATATGCATAAATAAATAAATAAATAAATAAATAAATAAATGGAGGCCCAACTTTCACACTGGAGGCCCAGGTCACACACTGGAGGCCCAACTCTCTTACTGGAGGCCCAGCTCACACTCTGGTGGCCCAGCTCCAACACTGGAGGCCCAGCTCTCACACAGGTGACCCAGCTCACACACTGGAGGCCCAGCTCTCACACTGGAGGCCCAGCTCTCACGCTGGAGGCCCAGCTCACACTCTGGTGGCCCTGCTCTCACACTGGAGGCCCAGCTCTCACACTGGAGGCCCAGGTCACACATTGGTGGCCCAGCCCCCACACTGGAGGCCCAGATCATACATTGGTGGCCCAGCTCTCACACTGGAGGCCCAGCTCTCACACTGGTGGCCCATCTCACACACTGGAGGCCCAGCACTCACACTGGAGGCCCAGGTCACACACTGGAGGCCCAGCTTACACTCTGGTGGCCCAGCTCCAACACTGGAGGCCCAGCTCTCACACAGGTGCCCCTGCTCTCACACTGCAGGCCCAGCTCTCACACTGGAGGCCCAGCTCTCACACTGGAGGCCCAGCTCACACTCTGGTGGCTCTGCTCTCACACTGGAGGCCCAGCTCTCACACTGGAGGCCCATCTCTCACACTGGTGGCCCAGCTCTCACACTGGAGGCCCAGCTCTCACACTAGTGGCCCAGCTCACACAATGGAGGCCCAGCTCTCACAATGATGATCCGGCTCTCTCACTGGAGGCCCAGCTCTCACAATGATGATCCGGCTCTCTCACTGGAGGCCCAGCTCTCTCACTGGAGGCCCAGCTCTCACACTGGTCTCCCAGCTCTCACACTGTAGGCCCAGCTCTCACACTGGTGGCCCAGCTCTCAGAATGGTGGGCCGGCTCTCTCACTGGAGGCCTAGCTCTCACACTGGTGGCCCAGCTCTCACACTGGTGGCCCAGCTCTCTCACTGGAGGCCCAGCTCTCACACACTGGTGGCCCAGCTCTCACACTGGTGGCCCAGCTCTCACACTGGTGGCCCAGTTCTCACACTGGAGGCCCAAGTACTTTCATATTTAAATAATACATGTTCAGAAGGAATCTAGTAAATGTAAATTATTTCAGGAGGAATGATTCCTTCTGAAGATATATTATTGAAATACGAAAGTACTTAAGGAAATCCTAAGTGTAGTTACAGGATGAGAGCTACACTTGTAGTGTCCCATTTTCCCAGCACTCTTTGTTATATAATGCTTTGAAACTTTTGACGGTTTTGGCCTCCACCACCTTCTCACCTAACTTGTTCCAACCGTTTACCATTCTGTTTGCAAAAGTGAATTATCTTACATTTCTTCGGCATCTTTGTTTAGTTCGTTTAAATCTATAACCTCTTGTTCTTGAAATTCCAGGTCTCGGGAAATCTTCCCTATCAAGTTTATCAATTCCTGTTACTGTTTTGTACGTAGTGATCATATCTCCTCTTTTCCTTCTGTCTTCTAGTTTTGGAATATTTAATGCCTCTAATGTCTCCTCATAAATCCTGCCCTTCAGTTTTGGTATGAATGTTTGTGTGCCTTCATCGTATATTTTGCAAAATATGGAATACATCTCATTTACTTTACTTTAAGAATATGGCTCGATCAATTAAAAACCCTCTTGTTCAAATTGCAAAGAGACTGAAAGAGATGCAGCATGCTCAATGGATTATATATTAGTGATTATTATTAGGATTATATATTAGTGAATCATATTAGTGATTCAATTATTATGGTCATAAAACAATAAACAAATAGTTTTGGTGTTATTACACTCTATTCACAGGTTATATATAAGTATCTGCATGTTTTGTTCACCATTACAAACCACTAAGTTGGTGTGGTTTTTGTTGAGATTGTTATTTATGATAAGATTCCTTACGTTATCTGAGAATGAAGCTATGTTGGTATTGGGAAATCTATAGATGGCACTTATAGTCAAGGAGGATTTAAGGGATTTACTGGAGAACTTGGCAAAGGTATATTCACAATAGTCGTCTCTATTACTAATGACACTATTGCAGATGAAGGTATCTTTGTAAGATATTGCTATGCCACCTCCTTTTTTTATTAGGCCTGCAGTTGTGAATGGCTTTATTATCAGCCAAGTTGTAGCATACAACATAGCATATATATGTATATGGCATATATATATATATATATATATATATATATATATATATATATATATATATATATATATATATATATATATATATATATATATATATATATATATATATATATATATATTCAAAATTCGTCAGTGTACTACATTTTTGTTGTTGCTTTTAGGTGATGCTTTTAACCAGTGTACGTGGGTCTGATTGT